>NC_056580.1:26028087-26328087 GCF_018340385.1 Cyprinus carpio | reverse complement strand
TTACAAATAGGAATCTGCCAGCAACACAAATTCAGTCTAGTTGACTGAGTTTTATTTATCACAGCTTCACAAGAACCGTTTCTGTCGGACGCGTCCGATTCGAGAACCGAGGAGCTGATGATACTGCGCATGCGTGATTCAGACTGACACACAGCGCGTCTGAACCGAACTGGTTCTTTTGGTGATTGATTCTGAACTGATTCTGTGCTAATGTTATGAGCGCGGGTAAACCGAAGGCTTGAATCAAGGGCAATCATCGCCAATGAAGTCATTACGTCGAGCGCAAAAGAACTGGTGAACCGTTTTCGGCAACCGGTTTATTGAATCAAACTGTCTGAAAGAACCGGTTCGCGGAGAAGAACAGAACTTCCCATCACTACCGGACCGGTGATCCGAAAACCGATGCAACCGGTTCTTGACTCGAGAACGAGTCAATGTTTCGTTCGTTTTATCTGGCTCGGTTCAGTCAGTGTACTGTTTGAGTAAATGGATTACTCCGGGATATTGGTTTATTTGAACTCAGAGGGAGTGTCAGCCATGTTAAAAAAGTTAACAGCTTAAGTCATTTTTGGATTAATGCTTA
This sequence comes from Cyprinus carpio, assembly GCF_018340385.1. NCBI lineage: Eukaryota > Metazoa > Chordata > Actinopteri > Cypriniformes > Cyprinidae > Cyprinus > Cyprinus carpio. Next base: position 26,327,504 of record NC_056580.1, on the reverse strand, counting down.
TTGTTGACGCGAACCGTTTCAAACGATTCAGTTCGATTTGGTGAACTGGTTCAAGAAGATCCGGTTACATTGAGTGATTCGTTCGCGAACCGGATATCACTAAACTGCAGTGTTGTGAACGCGCTCCTAACAGACCCGGGAGAGAAGTCAATGCTGAATAAAGTCGTAGTTTTTGATATTTTTGGACCAAAATGTATTTTCGATGCTTCAAAAAATTCTAACGGACCCTCTGGTGTCACATGGTCTACTTTGAAGATGTTTTTATTACCTTTCTGGACGTGGACAGTATACCGTACATACATTCTCAATGGAGAGACAGAAAGCTCTCGGACTAAATCTAAAATATCTTAAACTGTGTTCCGAAGATGAACGGAGGTCTCACGGGTTTGGAACGACATGAGGGTGAGTCATTAATGACATAATTTTGATTTTTGGGTGAACTATCCCTTTAAGTCATGGGCATGTCTAATAAATCTTTTCTAGTTATATTTTGCTTTAATAACATATTATTAGATATTCACTTGAGTATTTCTCAGTGCAGTGTGTATGATCATTCAAAGTAAATCTGAAAAGTCTATATGGAATTGTTTTGTACATCATCATAGAACAATGCCGATGTTTATTCAGCACAGCTTCACGCGTGTCCTCCACCCGCAGGTGTTCTTCTGCGCGGATCTGCTGTGCTGCTGCTGGTCTCTGGCCGTTCTCGCGCTCGTCGCCGCGGTCTGGTTCTTCCGAGACTCCCGTCAGATCACCGGCATCCACGAGAAACACGTCCTGGTGACGGGCTGCGATAGCGGCTTCGGACACCTCGCGGCGCGGCAGCTCGACCGGCGAGGGTTTCACGTACTCGCCGCGTGTCTCACGGAACCTGGTGCCTCCAGACTGCGCGCGTCCGCCTCCCCCAGACTGAAGACACTTCTGCTCAATGTTACCGACAGTGCGAGCATCGACCGAGCGCTGGAGCGCGTGCGCAGCGAGACCGGGGAGAGAGGTGAGACGGACAGTCAGATAGGGTGCCAGCTCGAGTCAAGCACAGCGAGAGATAAAGCCGAGATACAGACGACCACACAGCACTCAGACCAACTCATAAATCTGCAGCTCTTGGACAAGCGATTTTAGTTGCTTTTAAATGACATTCTCATAAGCTGCATCATTTATTATAGAACCACATCCTTTACTCATAATGCTACAGACATGCTTGTTTGCAGACTTCAGTGACCTTTTGGGGATAGTTCACCTCAAAATTAATATTTGCAGACAGATTTCTCATTCTCGGGCCATCTAAGAAGTTGCCAAGTTTGTTTTTTCATCAGAACAGATTTCTGGAAATGTAGCATTGCATCACTTGCACACCAGTTGATGCTCTACAGTGAATGGGTGCCGTCAGAATGAGAGTCCAAACAGCTGATAAAAACATCACAATAATCCACAAGTAATCCACACCACATCAATCCATCAGTTAATGTCTTGTGAAGTGAAAAGCTGTTTGTTTGTAAGAAACAAATCCACCATTAAGATGTGGCCAGAATATCCATAATCCATAATAACACTTCCTCCATTGAAAACATCCTCCAATGTTACACTTTTACTATAAAACCATGGTTAATTTTCTTAAGGGATTTTGTATTTGTGTATTCTTTCTTTATTTAAAAACAAAACAAAGAAAGAAAGAGTCATTATCTGCCTTAATATTTGCAGCCTTAATAATTTAATGTTTTGCACTGTTTAATAAAAATGATTTGAAGTAAAAAATGTCTTGATGTATTTGTTTCTTATAAACAAACAGCTTTTCACTTCACAGGACATTAACTGATGGACTGATGTGGATTATTGTGATGTTTTTATCAGCTGTTTGGACTCTCATTCTGACGGCACCCATTCACTGCAGAGGATCCATTGGTGAGCAAGTGATGGAATGCAAAATTTTTCCAAATCTGTTCTGATGAAGAAACAAACTCATCTACATCTTGTATGGCGTGTGGGTGAGTAACCTGTTCTTTTCGTGTGGTTTGCATGTACACTACATTTCTTCGTTTTTTCTTGCGTCAGGTCTGTGGGGTTTGGTGAACAACGCTGGCATCTCGGTCCCCATTGGCCCCATGGAATGGATGCAGCTGGAGGACTTTAAGAAGGTTCTGGATGTAAACCTCATCGGTCTTATCGAGGTGACCCTGAAGTTTCTTCCTCTGCTGAAGAAGGCTCGTGGTCGGGTGGTGAACGTGGCCAGCATACTGGGCAGAGTCTCACTCATTGGGGGAGGATATTGTCTCTCTAAATATGGTGTGGAAGCCTTCTCTGATAGCTTGAGGTATGCCTAGGTGTCTAATAAGGAACTGAACTTCAAGACATACCAACAGGATCTTGTAGTATGTATTGCGCTTGTTCTTTATCATACTTTTTAGTCCTTAACAATTTAGGGCCTCAAAAGTACATATTTTACAAGATCATCATAACTATATTTATTTATATATATATATATATATATATATATATATATATATATATATATATATATATATATATATATATATATATATATATATATATATATAAAATTGTAAAATGTATTTAATATTTATGAATAAATAATATTTTGACAAATAATTTTATGTATTTATTAAATTTATTTAATATGAATACATACATATTTTAATAAATGAACTAACAGAATGTCTTTAGTAAAATAATACATAAAATCAAATTGTGTTACATTGCTAACAAAACCATCTGACTTTTATGTAAAAATTCTATTTCATCATGGCTTACATTTATTTATATTTTCAAATATAAGTACATTTTATGTATTTATTTAAATATAAACACATAAATAAATGAATACAATTTATACAAATACATAATGTATTAAGTAAAAAATATATAAAAATAAAATGTTAAATTACAAACAAGCCAATAAAATAATCTGACTTTTAAAAATAGTCAACAAAAATCCATTTCTAAATGGCCATAACTATTAGCGCTATAAACTACTAAAGTACAGATTTCACAGGTCATCAGGACTGAAATAAATTCAAATATAAATAAATAAAATACATACAGATATTTTAAAATGAATACAAATAAAATGTCTTCTGACTATAATTAAAAACAGCCAACAAAATCCATTTCTAACTACGGTCATCACCCACCACAACGTCAGTCTTTCTGAAGTTAACCTCGAAACACTTTGACATTTCACTGACTAAAACTTTTAAACCGTACCCATACTTCAACTTCTTTGAGATTTGCATCTGTACTTTGATGTCTAATGATGTCTCTAAAATCTTTTTTTTTTTTTTTTTCTTGCTGATATCAGGAGAGATATGATGCACTTTGGAGTGAACGTAAGTATCATTGAACCAGGCTTCTTCAAGACACAGGTAACAGATCTGAGCCTCATTGAAGATGATCTGAAGAAACGGTGGAGCAATCTCCCAGCAGAGGTCTGGAGAGCCTACGGAGACTCATACCTGCAGGACTGTGAGTGCTTCTGATGTCATGTCAATGCAGATTTCATGCAATACTACTTTAGAAATTGGAGATTTATAGCGTGGTGCATTTAAAGGAATAGTTCATGCAAACATGCTCATCCAATGAAACACACAACACTTGACTGAAAACAACATGACATTTCTGCATTTCTCTTAATCTTTTCCTCCAGATATAAAGGTGCAGGAGTTCTCCATGAAGATTCTGGCCAGTAGTGACCTTTCCAAAGTGACGTCATGCATGCAACACGCTCTTTCAGCACGTTATCCCCAAACACGCTACAGTGCAGGCTGGGACGCCAAGTTCTTCTGGATTCCCCTCTCGTATCTGCCTACATGTATAGCAGACATGGTCACCAACATTTTAATGCCTTCCACGAAGGAGAGCTGAACATTGCTACAAAGAATTACTGAAAACGGCACTGCAGCTCAACATATCAATACAAGCATCTTTGTGAATTTTTGTCTTTGAAACTGATTGCTATATGCAACAATTTTTACACAGCCCTGCATCTTGAAAAAAAATTCTGCTGATTTGCAAAAAGTGCATAATATTACCTAATTTGATGATGATGAGTTTGAAAATATCAATAAAAGTCTCCATCATCTAAAGCAGTCAAGTTCATATCAATCAGTATTAGGCATAAAATAATGTCTTTGGAATTGTGTGTGTGTGTGTATATATATATATATATATATATATATATATTATAGTATGTGAAAATAGGCTGAGAATTAAACAAATGGTTGCAGCTCCAGGTGGATGACGTATGAGGTCGACTTTGTGCATGTGCCGCTCAGAAGTGACGAACGCAGAAGCGCAGTGGAGAGATCAAAAAAAAAAAAATGGTCACTAATTAGAAGTGAATTAGTAGGATTGTAAGAGGATTTGATTTTTAGAATTGAGGAGACTGGTTTTCCTTTGCTAAAGGAAGGGAACTTTGCTTCCTTTGATCCTGTAAACAAACGTTGGTTTTCATGAGACTCACTGGCGCATGCGTAACGCTGACATCATACGTTATCCTCCCAGAGCTGCTTCTGTGTACCACTGTCGCCGCAAGCTAGATTAAAGTGATTATTACGTTTTGAATATGGATATTTTTCTTACAAAAACGCATCAATTCAGTACTACAGAGCCATGTGGGACACTTTTTTTTTATGGATGGGTGCTTTTTATTTCACTTCTTTTGGACTGATGCATGCAACACTTGCTGACTGCCATTAAACAGCTTGAAAGATCAAAGACAATTTTAAATATAACTCAGACTGGATTCGTCTGAAAGAAGAAAGTCGTATACACCTAGGATGACTTGAGGGTGATTGATTTATGGGCTGATTTTCATTTTTGGGTGAACTAACCCTTTAAGACTGGTTTTGTGGTCCAGGGTCATATATATCACTGTGTGTGTGTGTGTGTGTGTGTGTGTGTATCTCTTGTACATAATAAATTGGAACATTTCTTATAAAAACAAATTTATTTGATTTTTCACAGCAGCATTAATTTGTTTCCAGTTCCTTTCTATAGTCACATATCAGCATGTCAAGATGAATAAATTCATAATATTCATTTTGTTTTATTGTGATTAATATACGAAATCATTTAAAATATATTGACTTCACCGCCAATGCACTTCATCAGATGGGCAAGTAAATATGAAAAGCCATTGAAACACTGATGGGACATCAGAGATATCACAGTCATAATCACATGCATATAGACTGGGAAGTTTCAAGTATTATCTGAATATATAAAACAGCAGTGGTGTGTCTTCTACTTCTATTAAAATGTGTTTACAGTGGAATATGTCACTGCATTATCATATTTTTAGAGTTGTTTTCTCTGGATCTCATATTTGGAGTAGTTTACCATTTCTGTCATTATTTCCTCACCCTGATGTCACGTGAAACCCATATGCTGTAATTTTGTGGAAAATAATCAGCTCTTTATCATGCAATTCAGTGTCAGTTTCTTATACAAAGTATAACTTTAAAAAACTTAGAATATAATGCACAAGTCATCTGAACTAGATTTATGATACTTCTATGTGTTTTTTTGGACCAGGTGAGTAAATAATGACAGATTTTTCATTTTTGGGTGAACTATTCCTTTAATAGTACTGTGCTCTTTTTCTCGATTCTGGACACTCCACAGATGAGGTATATGTACATAAGTGATGCATATGTGTTGTGTTTTCTCAGTTGCAAAAACTGATTAAAAAAAGTATTCACCTAAAAATGAAAATTTGCACTGGATGAAGAGTTATTATGAATTATGAACTGGTATTTTAGCTAGAAGCAACAGTTTGAAGTTAAAAATGTCTTAATAAAGGATTTATTTCTTACAAACACGCAGCTTTTTCCTTCGCAAGATGTTATCTGATGGACTGGAGTGGTGTGGATTATTTGTGGATTATTGTGATGTTTTTATCTGATGTTTTTAATTTGTTTTTTTTGTAATTGTTTTATTTTTTTGTATCCATTGGTGAGCAAGTGATGGAATGCTACATTTCTCCAAACCTGTTGCCATGAAGAAACAAACTATATCTATAACTATATCTATATCTTGGCCTGAGGGTGGATTTTCATTTTTGGGTGAACTGTTCCTTTAAGAAGAATCAGATCACATGGCAAAAAGTCTCAGCTGGCTCTCAAAGCACTTTACTCAGTATCATTGACACATATGTGTGTGTGTGTGTGCGTGTGTGTGTGTGTGCGCGCGCGCGCGAATCTCCAGGAATATGTAATAATCTATTTCAAAATAACATCTGACCAGAGGATATTATCAAACAAAATCTTTTCAATTTACAAATGTACAAAATATTCATAACATTCTCCTTCAGCAGCATCAGTGCAAAGATATACAAATATGACGTTACAATAATAATAAAAAAGAATCATACAACATGAATTGGCATACAAAACATCAGAAGGCAAAGTCTCTTTCCTGTAGACTATACAAACATTTCATCTATTCTCATCTATACTTTTTTTTTGTTTCAAAAATAATCTTAAATTGATTTCTGTCGTATGCAGGCTGCATATAAAAATAGTTTCTGTGCAAAGGGAGTGTTTCTTTGTATTTTCCCGTGTGTGTGTGTGTGTGTGATGGTCATATTTCACTGTCCTCTTTAACCAGGTTGGCCGTGTCTCTGAAGGTGTCCTCCGTCGGTGAATACGCGCTGAGTTTCTCTCGCTTCTGGGGTTTGGGAGGAGGAACGAAAGGAGACGGCTGTGATGAAGAGCTGGCGCCTGAAGCTCCATGCGTCTGCTCATCCTGCATCTGACACAAACAATGACAGTGTGAACTTTAACATTAGTATCAGTGAACACATGCACATCATTCTCACATCAAGATCCAAATTTTAGTATAAACTTTTTCTGAAAATAGCATTTATCCAGTAGCAGTAACTGTTTCTCATGTGGAAATACTGCTGATGGTTTATTACAATGCAGTTTAGTAATTATGTGCTGTACTTGAAGGAGGTTTAATGAGCTGATTAATGACAAAAGCACACAGAAGCACCAGTGTTATTTTAATACTGCTGATATACTATTATAGTTGTTCATTGGTATGCTTTCTGTTTTCATGTTAATTTTAATTAACATTTTAGTAATTTTGTTATTTGTATTAGTTTATTTTTTTTAATGAGTCTATATAGTTTTAGTTTATTTAGTTCTAGTTATTTTAGTAAAAACAAAAACGAAAATGAGAATTGTTGCCTTGGCAAGTGGCTGAAATTAAATACATTTAAGATGAAATACTAAAATTACTACAATGAAAATCGAAATAAATTAAAGCAAAACAGAAATATTTATATATATATAAAAACTAATAAAATGACAAAAGGGCAAAGTTTCTAAGATTAATTTGAAAACATACAAAAAACATTTAAAATAAATACTTTAATAGCATATACAAAAATGTTTTTATATTTTATTTCAGTCAATCTTTGTTTTATTTCAAGAGATTTCTTTTTTAATTTTAGCTAATGATAATAACCCTGAAGAGTGGAATAAACTACAAAATGTCAGTCATGTGACTCTTACTGTACTTTTGTCGGACTGTATATTGACTTCTGTTCCTTTTTTTAAATATTTATCTATTAAACAATGTCTTCTCTTTTCTGCACTTCTGTTTGCTTATGTACTGATCTTGCTATAAACTATAAACTTGCCATTGTGTATTTTAAATATTGGCTTCCATGACAAAAGTCCTGTGATTTTTAAGTCGCTTTCGATAAATGTGTCTGCTTAATGACAAAATGTCCTTGATTGCTTCTTGTTTCACTCCTTATTACTTTTGTTTAGAGAAGTTAAGCCATACATTATTGTTTACATAGTCAGAATATGACAAATATTAATCTAAATTTTAATGTGCATAGAAATGTGGTCAGTATTCAATGTTCTGCAATAAAACAATCCTGATATTATATTTGAAGTTGCATTTGACTTGCTACTCACGTCTGAATATGTAGGGTTTTCAAATGTTGTGCTTGGCTTCAGTTTTCTTTTAAAGAAACTCCATTTGGACTCCTGAAAAAAAAAAAAAAAAAATAATAATAATAATAATAATATTAAAAAAAAAAAAAAATAAAAAAAAAAATAAAATAAAATAAAATAAAATACAACATGGTCACATGATGGAGAAACCACAGGAAATAATGGCTAAACTGTAGACAATTGTTCAGGTGCTCCCACCTGTGAGGTTGTTTGCTCTGCAGCTCCGCTCTTCACCTCCACTGCTTGTTCATGAGCGTTATATGTAGGGTTTGAGAAGTTATTCTCCACCTGGTCACCGCTGATGTTCACAGTGACCTGTATGAAGCACAGAAACACAAAACTCAACACAAGACCCGCTCGGTTCAAAAACGTAGCAGTGTCGAGAGGGTTATGAAAGGCTTCTAGAAGCAAGTATACCTGTGTAGCGTGTAGGACTGCTGGATCGCTGGCTGAGCCGGTTGCAGTCGAGTACATGGGATTCTCAAATGTGATTGGCTGCCTACCAGAGTCTGCGAAATTCTCATCCTAATAATGAAAAACAGAATTTGGATCAGACACAAAGAAAATGTCTTGCATAAATATTTTCAGTAGTTGTTATTCATCAATGCTACAGCCCACAGCTAGCTATAGACTGATATCAGCCAAATCAATTACTGTAAATCTGTCAATATTTTGGGCACTTAAATCTGAGATGAGCAGCAGATAACTATGCTCACTTGGTAATAAACAGAAGCCGTCTGCTGTCCAAAAGATTTTTTAATGTTTCTCTTAATGTGTCTCTTTTCTCACAGAGGCTGTATTTATTTGATCAAAAATACAGTACTGTAGATACAGTAATATTGTAAAATATTATTACAGTTTAAAGTAACCGTTTTCTTTTTGAATATATTTTAAAATGTAATTTATTCCTGTGATATCAGCATCATTACTCCAGTCTTCAGTGTCATGGTGATCCTTCAGAAATCATTCTAATATGATGATCTGCTGCTCAAGAAACATTTCTGATTATTATACATGTTGAAAACAGAAAGTTAAAAAAAGAGCATTTATTTGAAATATAAATCTTTGGTAACTATAAATCCCTTTACTGTCATTTTTGATCAATTTAATGCATCCTTGGTGAATAGAAACATTAATTTCTTTTGTAAAAAAAAAAAACACTTAGTGACCCCAAACTTTTGAAAAATAGTGTACCTGTAAGTGTAATCATCATTTCCATTAACATTAAATCAGTTATCACTGATTTAATTATCGTCATTTTCTCATTTGAAAACTCCTATCAGTCGATGATTACTTTTAACAGAATCTTCTAGCCTAAAGTTTTCATTGTGATTAATGATACAGCAAAATCCCATTAGAAACTAGAGCACTTATAAGTCATTTAAATGATAACATTAACACTGGGGTCAAAAGGTCAACCAGGGATTTTACGCATCATAGATAAGTCAAGAAACATGTGCTGAGTGCACTTAACAATCCAAGAGTCAGAAGTGACTGAAAGAGCACAAAGGAGCACATTTACCAGCTGCATGGCCCTGTCGATGAACGACACTCCCAGAATCTGAGGCTCCAGGTCCATCGTGACATTGTCCCCTGAGTGAAACGACACTCCATTTCCTGTGTCTGCCGACTTCACCAGGCTGCTCAGACTAAGAGAAACAGAAACATTAGTACATGAAAACTACACAGACACAAAAGCATCTTAATGCTCTCTTTGATCTAATCTAATGATATAGAAACTTCACAGAGAAATGAAAAGCACATTAAATCCGTCGCAATATTGAAAATGTTGCTCAATTGCAAATATGACATGGATAATCAATATAATGCAGAAAGTTAACTTTAGTAGGCAGCAACCTACAAATCTTTAACTAGATGTTGTTTTGATGTTACAAAATATTTCTATTTCAAATAAATGCTTTTAAACTTTCTATTCATCAAAGATTTCTGAAAAAAAAAATGCATTACACTTTCCAAAATATTAAGCAGCACAACTGTTTCGAAAACTTATAATACTAATGTTTCTTGAGCAGCAAATCAGAATATTAGAATGATTTCTGAAGATCATGTGACACTGAAGTCTGGAGTAATGATGCTGAACATATAGCTTTGATCACAGCAATAAATTACATTTAAAATATATTCAAATAGAAAACTTTTTTAACTTTTTAACTATTTTTGATCAGCCTTGGTGAGTTTCAAAAACATTCAAAAACCTTAGCTAACCCAAACGTTTGACCGCTTGTGTATTTGGACACATTTATTTGCCTATGATGAGCAAAATATCAAACCAAGTGGCATTTATTTTAAGGAAATTAGCACTTTTTAAGCAACAAAATCCCAAAAATAATTTAAAATATTTACAATAGATATACTGTTCATGCATCCACTCAAAGCACATCAACAGCGGTCGGTTAAAGTGAAGTCATATGTTTTTAACCAGGCTTTCTGGTTCAGATCAACTGTAGGTAGTTGAGTGGTGTGTTTGTGTTGTACCTGGGTAGTTTAGGCATTGACGGCATGAGAGAGCCTGTGCGCTTGTAGTTCAGGAAAACTCCCACAACCAGAGCTCCAGTAATCAGAATAATAACCACTGCTAACAGGACGGTCACTGCTACACACACACACACTGATACCACACACACACACACACACACACACACACACACACACACACACACACACACACACACACACACACACAGAGTATGTAAGACATACAGTATGAGTGCAGTCTCACTATTCTTCATTTGAATGTAACATGCAGAACGAGCTGGTTAGAGTAACCAGAGCATCACGTTACAACCGTGAGTAAAGCTGTTTTCTCAACCCTTACAATGAAACATTTTTTTAACTAAGTTACCTGTCCCCGCAGGAGCAGCTCTAGACTTCCCCATTTCACAGTAACTACCCGAGTATCCATACGAACACCTGAGGAGTAAAAACACGGACCCTTTAGAGACAATCTGACATTGACAAAACCAATTTCTCTTTTATTATAAAAATAAATAATAATTTCATTCCATGTCCATAAAGGGGTCACAGCATGCATCTTTAAACAGTTTAACTACATTTTTACCTTGTGCACATTTGTAATGTTAATAGTTTCTTCTCCAGAAACAATAATAATTTTGATATTCAGGACCATGTTTATGTTTTCAAATGTATTTATATGTAATAATTTTTTTTTAAATGATTAAATTATTATGAGTTCATATTAAATATTGCAGCAGTCATTCATCACTAAATATCAATATCTACATCTATAATATCAATATAAATATCTACATCTATAATATATATATATATATATATATATATATATATATATATATATATATATATATCAGTATACACACAATAGTCCTATACTACATATTTATTATAACAGGTTTATATGAAGATTTAAGGTATGTGTGTGTGTGTGTGTATATATATATATATATATGTATATATATATATATGTATCATTTGCATTGTTTTATTCATATATCTGACATCAGAATAGTCATTTTAGCAGGCTAATTTATATAGCCTTTTTTCATTGGGGAGGAACTACTAAGTTCTAAAAGTTACAGCAAGTTTTCATAGGACAATGAACACATCTCTTAAAATTTCAATGAAAATATGATTCCTCTTTAAATAACGGCTGTGATGCTCTACACTAGCGTTCACACTCACTTGCACTTCGGCAGGCCTCTCTCATCAGTGTAGCATGTTCCTCCGTTCATGCATCTGCATGCAAGTGGCATGGACACCTCTGCCTCAATGGCTGCATGCACAAGGCACACCATGAACGAATGCAACACAGCCACAATGTAATCAAACACTCACTTTTATCTCAGTATCAAAGCACTGAAGTCAAAACACCACGACAATAATGAAAACATGCAGCAGTAGATGCAGCACATGCATGTATGTTATGAAATGGATTGATGAGATGCAATGCAGCCAGTCAGCTCTTCTCACAAACTAACAGCAGTGGGCATCTGTTCATCTCTTACCGGCATCACATTCATTCTTGTTGAAAGCGAGCAGCGTGGAGCCCTGCGGACAGGCACAGGTGTATCCACCCGGCCGCAGCAAACACAGGTGACTGCAGACACTCTGACAGGGGTTGAGCACTGCAAGAGAATGTCAGCAGTCATTTACTGTTAATATTACAGGAATTATCTTTGGCTAAAAGAAATGCGGAGAAAAGGAACTGAGGAACCGGCGCTTTCATTCATCTTCATTCACCTCAGCTGTGGTTTCTTCACAGTTGTTGTTGTGTATAATGACAAATGCAAAACCACTTTCATGACCATGGGTCAATTAACAGCAGACATACATCTTATATATATTACAAAGTCATTTATTGCTAATATATAAATATATGTAAATTGCATAGCCATATCAATTGCAAATGATATCAGGTATTAAATAATGTCTAAGTGGAATAAATTACATTTTAAAATACATTAAAAAGAAAACCATTCTTTTAAATTGCAAAAATATTAGCAAAATGTATATTTTTTTAAACTGTATTTTTGATCAAATTAGTGCCTTAATTTTTATTTTTCAATATAAAATTTGAAAAGGAAAATATTATAAGAAAGGCACTAAAACCAAAATAATTAATATACGTAGCATATCCCAGTTAAAATATTATATTAAAAGATAAAAAGAAGGCACTAAAAACCAGAATTAAGGTTCATAACTATGCATTTTATAATGTTGATTTTTAAAGTCTTTTTTGTAAATCAGGTATTAAATACTGACTGATTCATAATTCATACATTTCTAAAAAATAATATTCCATCAGAAATATATAAAAATGGGGAAATAAATGAGATGTTATGAAAATGAACTACCTTATTTGTGTAGTATTTTATACAATGAATTATCCAAATATAGGCTTTAACACAGCAATGTTTTCACTAAATTTAACTAAAGCAAAAAATAACTATATCGTGACATAAAACTATTCATACTAGAATATAATGTAATATTTGTTTCACTTGACACAGCTCAGTGTAGTAATGTATTGGATTCCCGGTCTCACCCGAGCGGTTGTGTCGCTGCTGCTGGTAGATGCGTACTTGAGTCAGCCAGGGGTTTATGGTCAACACCTTCACCTTGTCTCCTTTACCAAACTTATCTTTTTTCCACACTTCTCCCTTCTCTTTAGTCGTCCAGTACACGTGTCCCTCGAACACATCCAGACTGTAGGGGTGACCGATGTCTGTAATAACAACAAACGTGAGAACATCGGCCAATCAAAAGCTGTTTTTGGATGTATTTCTCTGATGTCTCACCTCCTGATATGATTATTTGCCGGTCTGTTCCGTCCGCTTTCATCGATTCAATAATGTTTTCTTTTGAGTCACACCAGTAGATGCGGTTTTCATTCAGGTAGTCCAAAGCTAAGCCAGTAGGCCAGCCCAGATCTTCATCTAACAGCACCTCTCTGTGCTGCCCATCCATCCACGCTGTCTCAATCTTGGGCTTTCTGCCCCAGTCGGACCAGAACATCTTACTATAACATATACATGCACAAAATAATCCTCATTATTGACAACAACAGTATGAGTTTTGAAGAATCGGAGTTCTCACACTTTATAATCAATGAATTTTCAATTATATTTTGTTGTTTTATGATCATTAGATAAATGCTTAAGATTTTTTTTATTTTTAAGATGTTTTAATTTTATTACAATGACTTTTCCAGACCTAAAAATCACAAAAAAAATGTATTTTTATCCCAAAATACAGTAAATATATAATTTAATATACAGTATTTTAATCTCAAAGGAGTAGTTATATATTCATATTCTTACCCTAGACTAGGACTGACCACAATAGAGGCAGGCTGATCAAGATCGCTGTGAATTAACCACTTTCTGTAACGTCCATCCAGTTTTGCCACTTCGATTCTATTAGTGCCAGCATCTGTCCAGTAAATATGGCTAATGGAAAAGACAAAACACATAGCAGAAGGACTTTTTATTTCTCTGGTACTGTCCCAGTAACCAGCTGGACAATCTGCATCAGAGCTCAAGAACTGTAAAGTTTAGAGAAGTGTTTCACGCACCCTCCAATCCAGTCCACAGCGATGCCGTCAGGGCTGGAGATGTATCTGAGGTTCAGGTCCACCTCCTTTACAGGATTATTTCCGTGGTCATCAAACGTGGTCATGTAGGCCCTCTTAATCGCACCGAACTCTGAGCCTCGTCCCAACACTGTCCAGTACACTATACCTGCAGAATCATTTGCAGAAATGTCAAATTATGCTTCAGTTTGCTTTCATAACCTGCTTACAGAAACACAGTAATACAACAGTGCATCAGTGATCGTGTTTTCAGGAACTTTGGTTGGTTTGGGAGGAATTTCAAAACATTCTTGAGTAAAGAGTTCAAGTCACAAACCAAACCAAACAGCTCCGAGATGAAGTGCACTATTACAAGCTTTAAGTAGAACCAAAATATCTCTACAGAAAATTAACTGGATTTTTTAAATTTCCAGAAACTTCATGTTTTGCTCAGTGTTGTTATTGTTAACCTAAAACTAAAAATAATAATAATAATAATAATAATAATAATAATAATAATAATAATAATAATAATTGTTAATTGAAATAAAATAAAATATAAATATTAGATGAAAACCTTAACTTAAACATTAAAAATTTAAATGTTGCAACTAAATGAAATAAAGTAAGTTTAAGTTGAAGTGCTGAAATTACTTAAAACAAATACATAAACAAACAAACAAAAACAAATAGAAAAATAAAAAAAATTATAAAAAGGACAAAAGGCAATAACAAAGTTTCTAAAACTAAAACTGAATATGCAAAAATAAAAGCTATTAATAATTAGCAAAATATTAATAATAACTATAATAGTATATAAATAATACAAAAACATCTACGCTAAATGTTATTATTTTTAACTAAAATTATTAAAAAATCTTTTTCATTAAATGAAGCTGAAAGCTGAAATAAAATATAATACATATATAAAATGGAAACTTAACCTTAAAACTTAAATGAAAATGTAAAAAAATTAAATAAAATGCTGTTTAAATTGAGGTACTAAAGTACTTAAATAAATTTAAGTTGAGGTAAAAAAAATTATAATACCAAAACAAATAAAAATAAATTAAAGCTAAATAGAAAATAAAATAATAACGATAAAAGGAAATAAAGTTATTAAAATTAAAATTAAAATGAAAACTGATATAAAAAAACTGACATAAAATACAAAAATAAATTCAAAAGATGAATAAGTACTACAGTAGTATATAAATAATACCAAAATAACCATAGTTCTGCTTTATTGTGGTGCAAATTATGCTTCCCTGTGCTGCATCTGCCTAAAAACATTAAACATATATGTCATATTAGATGGGATATCCCGTGAATATCGTCTTACTTAGACCGAGGCCTTCTGGGTCCCACAGGTAGTCCAGTGCCTGAATGTGCTCTGCATTATCCACATAATCTGAGTACAGCTCCGATGAGAGATTAAAACGACGGATCCGCACGTTATCAGGCAATAACAAGACGGGAGGATTTCCTGAGAAAAAAAGACACAGAGAGCAACACAAACAACAGAAAAGTGAGAAAGTGACACGTTAAATTGTGACGTTAAAGCCTAGTGACTTGCATTGCTACAGGTTTGATCATATTTACCATTGTTTGTTGAATTATCACAGGCAAAAACCAGTGATGGATAAATAGGAATTTACACACTCAGAAATATTGCATAAGGGTAAAAGATTTCCCCATTTAGGTTTGACCAACACAAAGCTGCTTGGTTTGAAAGTGAAAAGTTGCATTTTATTGCGTTATATCTGATATGCCATTCGAATTATACTAGAAAATGAAAGTTTATAACGTTAAACATACAAATATTGGATAAAATTGTCAATTTTCAGTCATTTTTTGACATGCTTTGTAATATTTTGTTGTTCCATTCCTTTTAATAAGCATTTGATCGCAAAAAAAAAAAAATTCCAGTCATTCTGATTTTTTTATACTCAGCACTGAATAAATTATATTTATATTTAAAATGAAATATTTATATTTGTAATTAACGTTTCTCTCATCTTTTTTTTTTTTTCAGTTGAGCTTGCCGCAGTGCATTATGGGATTGCCTTCTCCCTGAAGGACACATGTAACGCTGCTTGAAACTGGCCTTAAGACGATATCTTAAAATGCAGGAAAATTATAATGTAGCATTTTTTATTATTTTAAATAGAATGCTAAATATGACAATGGTAAAAGAGGCAGATATCCAAGAAACAGAGAAAGAAAAAATATTATAAAGGAAGAGCAGGAGGTAAAAAGGTAAAAAAGAGAGAAATAATAAACCACAGGCCTCACCCTCAGCGGCGCATTCGACTCCCGGCTGCTCTCCCACTGATCGAAACCCTTCAGCGCAGAAACATTCATAACTGCCCTTAGTGTTCCTGCACAGCTGTGGACACGTCCCGTAAATCTCACACTCGTTCACATCTGCAGATGGGCAGGAAACACCTCACATTATACATACAGGAAGCATTTCAGTTCATAACGTTGTGGTAACATTATACAAGAACACACTTCTTGTGTTGCGTTCATGCAGATAGAAAAGTGTCCATGCAAAGGACAGAATAAAGGAAAAATATATCACTAGTTTTCTGTAGCACTGGTTTATAGCTGAATCAAATTTGTTTCATGACTGAGGAATTTTTCATCATCGATACTGTCAGTGAACTGAATCTAGGGTTATTATAGTCAACTAAAACTAAAATTAAAACTAAAACCATACAAAAACATTTTCGTTACATGAAATAAAACAAATGTTTACTGGTACAGAGCCCCGCACATGACAAGCAAGAAAAAATAAATAAATTGTGCGCACAATTTACCAATTTATTCCCTTGATGTACTAAGACATGCACACAATTTACAAATTTGCTCCCTCGATTTGCTAAATCATGCACACAATTTACAAATTAGTTCGCACACAATTTACAAATTTGCTCCCTCGATTTGCTACATAATGCACACAATTTACAAATTCGTTCCCTTGATTTGCTAAATCAATCGCACAATTTACAAATTCATTCCCTCGATTTGCTACATCATGCGCACAATTTACTAATTCGTTCACTTGATTTATAAATCGTGTGCATGATTTAGCAAATCGAGGAAATTAATTAGTAAATTGTGAGCATGATTTAGCCTACTATTTTTTTCCTGCATGCCATGTACACTGGAATACAATAAAATACAAAAAACACTACAACTTTTTTTTATTATTATTTCAGTTGCCGCAACACTTTGTCATTTTAATTTAGTTTAACCTGATGTACTAAAATAACTATAACTATATATATATATATATATATATATATATATATATATATATATATATATATATATATATATATATAATACATAATAAAAAAAAAAGCTTTAACTAAAGTGACCATTAAAATGCAAAATCGAAAAAAAAAAAATCGAATTCAAAATATTAATAAAAACTATAATAGTATCTCAGTTATACTAAATAATGATACTATTGTATCTGTAGAGCTGCTTATAGCTGAATTGATTTTTTTTTCATAATTGTTGAACTTTGCAACATTGACACTGTTTTTGAACTAATCGGAGCTAAATATTGATAACTGCCTTCTGAAGTGTTCTTTACAGCTAAAATTAAAGTCTTTTTATTTTTGCTGAATTTCGCAAGTGTTATTTTCCTGTTTATCTCAGTGAAACTGCTTTGAAAAAATCTGTATTTTATAAAGTGCTATACAGATAAATGTGGCTTGACTTGGGTTTGAGTGTCGTCTTGAGTGTCTGTTGCTCTGACTGGCTTCTGGAGTGCCACTGTAAGCCAGTTTTACTGTAAATATTGAGGTCTTCTAATAAAGAAAGTATTCAGATGATTCACAAACCATCGCAGGTGTTCTTGTCCTCCGGGTTGGGTTTATATCCAGTTCTACAGGAGCAAATAAAGCCCCCGGTTGACAAATCCGTGCAGTTATGCTCACACAGATTCTCACTGCATGTGCGCCCGTGGCCATAGTCTAAAAGAGACAGACGAAGAAATGTTACAAAGACGTGCAGAAAAACAGGATCTAGTCCTCTAAGCTTTAAGTCCTTCTTGGAGTTTCATCCACTTTTGTTCAAAACTCACAGCAGCCGAGTTCATCGGTCTGGTCTTCACAGTCGTCATAGTCATCACAGACGTACTGCAGAGGAATGCACTGACCGTTCCCACATTTATACTCGTCTGCAGAGCAGGGCCCATGAGTGGGAGTCACACCTGAGGAACCATTCACATAAAACAAGGTGCTTTACTATTGTCGATAGAATTTAGGTAATTAAAAAGGTATAATTAGGTGAATACTACATATGTTTAACATAATCTATTAACTGTTCCTCACAATGCTCCGGCCTCTCGTCGGTTCCATCACCGCAGTCATCTATAGAGTTGCAGAGCTCGTGACTGTAGATGCAGCGGGTGTTATCACAGCGGAAACGGAACGGAGGATCACATGAGATGTCCACTGAGGAGACAAGAAACATGACGTTTTTTTGCATTTTGTTCCACATCTAAAATGCCAAAAGTTGGATTTTACTTGGTTATTTACCTGATGTATATTATACAAATTATATTAGAAAAATAAGGTTTACAAAGATGATGTTTTAGATAATACAAGATCTATATAATGATGGGTAGATGGAGGTGTAGATTGATAACTTGATCAGTAGATAGATAGATAGATAGATAGATAGATAGATAGATAGATAGATAGATAGATAGATAGATAGATAGATAGATAGATAGATGTGTTTCTCACAGCAGAGATGCAGTTCTTCATCTGAATTATCCCCGCAGTCGTTATCTCCGTCACATATCCAGTGCTGCTGCACACACACGTGGTTCTTGCACTCAAACAGGAAGGGTGGACAGTAGGTGCTGTTCGGGTAGCGTGTGGCTGAAATATGCACACATACAGCTCAAAGTCAACATAAACAGAAATGGGAAGTGACTACCATTGCATTCAACATTCAGTGACTTTGCCGCTTTTGACGCTTGTCTTCATAATCCTTAATCAAAATGTAAAATTTCCAATGAGTTTTCCAGGACAAGATATTCCTTAATTTCCATGCCAGTGGATGCACAACACTTTTGGACTCTAGAGGGTGCTGCATTATAACTCACAGCTATCTTCTGGTTACCTGTCTCAGAATTTAAATAAATCAAAAAAAAGAAAAAAAAAAACATGGCACACTCACGACAGGAGCTTTCATCAGTGAAGTCGAGACAGTCAGCATTGCCGTCGCATTTGAAGCGCTCAGCGATGCAGTGGCCGCTACCACACTGGAAGTAACCCGGGTGACAGGACCGCAGCTCTGAAACACATTCATCAACAAAGAATTTCTTTCAATACGCCACGGAGAATGAATTATGCACACTTCCTTTAAGTCATTCACAAGGTATCCAGGCACACAATTGCATTGAGATATCACCCACTGAGGACCAATCTGTAATAAAAAGACTGTATTATGATGTTGAACATGGTGGCAAGTGCCAAGGCTCTCTCCATCCCTCTTTTGATGGCCTTTCCTTTCTGCTGTCTCTCCTTTTCTTTCACTCACCGCAGTCTCTCTCGTCAGAATTGTCCTCGCAGTCATTGTCATGGTCACAAACCCAGCGGTCAGGGATGCAGTGCAGGTTGTCACAGCGGTACTCGCTCTCTGTGCACGGACGAGGGGCTGCGGATGCATAAGAAGCGTGTCAATCAGACACACATATACATACATACAAAGCAAATAAAGCAATAAGCCCAAAGAGGCTGTGACACTGTGATTTCACCACAAGAGAGGGGTGTTAGTTTCACTACAATGAAAATTTGCTGAAAATTCACTCACCGTCAGGCCATTCAAGATGTAGATGAGTTTGTTTCTTTGTAAGGACATATTTGGAGAAATGTAGCATTGCACCTCTTGCTCACCAATGGATGCTCTGCAGTGAATGGGTGCCGTCAGAATGAGAGTCCAAACAACTGATAAACACATCACAATAATCCACAAGTAATCCACTCCAGTCCATCAGTTAATGTCTTTTAAAGCAAAAAGCTGCATGTTTTTAAGAAAAAAAATCCATAATTAAGAGGTTTTTAACTTTAAATGGTTGCTTCTGATCCATAATAACGCTTCCTCCAGTGAAAAAGTCCATCTCCTGTTGCCCTCTCACATCA
Source organism: Cyprinus carpio (assembly GCF_018340385.1). Taxonomy (NCBI): domain Eukaryota; kingdom Metazoa; phylum Chordata; class Actinopteri; order Cypriniformes; family Cyprinidae; genus Cyprinus; species Cyprinus carpio. The sequence goes on along the minus strand of NC_056580.1, from coordinate 26,307,276 downwards.
AAATCCACAGTTCTGGACTGTTCTAGCTTGTAAACAGTGCTTGATCTGTGCATATTTCTCTTCTGACTCATACTGAAGGAACCAATATCATGGACAGAGAACTCGTTAAAAAAGTCTTAACGATGGATTTGTTTATTATAAAAACGCAGATTTTCACTTCACACAATGTTAACTGATGGACTGGAGTGGTGTGGATTACTTGTGGATTATTGTGATGTTTTTATTAGCTGTTTGGACTCTCATTCTGACGGCACCCATTTACTGCAGAGGATCCATTGGTGAGCAAGTGATGCAATGCTACATTTCTCCAAATCTGGTCTGATGAAGAAACAAACTCATCTACATCTTGGATGGCCAAATCGTAATTTTACAAATGTATTGTACATTCAATACAGTTATGAACACTTTATTTTCACAAGGGCAGACTGGTCCATTGGCTGGTTTTAAAGTGGTTTTTGGCAGTGTTTTTTTCTGGTGATGATGGGAGAACAGCAACCTGCTTAGTTAAATAAGGTTAAATCAGTTTAGCAAGGGCTGGAAGACCAGATTAAACCAGCTAAGACCAGCAAACAAGTTTTTGCTTGCTGGTTTTTTTCAGCAAGGATGTGGTGCAATTTCCTAAGATGTGCATCTGTCACTTGTCTGCATTAACCAATAATTTAAAAAAATAGCATAATCAGAATGCATAAATACATCTTGTGAACAGAGGTGCTTCACACAGTTTTTATAAGGGCCAAAATGCAGCTGACACACCACCTGAACATTTTCAGTAAAACAAATAAAAGATGAGACACAGATGAGGGGGTGATCAGGTGTCACAGGACAGACTGATGAGATACATCTTGCTCTTTAGGGCTGTTTTTGAGAGGTGAGCTCATAGCTGAATTCATCAGGGGAGTGACCCGCGTTCACCACCCCTACAGCTCTTCTGCAGGGAGGAGAAAAGTGCTGAAAAAATCAGCGCTTCTTTCAACATGCAGCTCCGAGGTTCAGCGCAGACCATTCGTCAACCTTTCACACCTCACAGCACCTTGTCTGCCATCACATCATCTCCTCCACGCTCTCCACCTATTCAATTTGTTCCTCTCAATCCCTTCATCTTTGTCTTTACGGTTACTGTTTCTTTAGTAAGGCAAGTCTACAGGAGTCTTTCTGTCTTATTAAAGGAACAGTTCATCCAGCGATAATGTATTCACCCTCATGTCATTTTAAACACAGAGAAGGTAAAATGTTAAAGGATGTTATCTGAGCCATTCTTTTTTAAGCTCCAGCACGTCAAATAAGCAGAATAAAAGTAGTTTTTTGTATATGATTTGTATATTGTATACCAAGTCTTTAGAAAGCCATGCAATAGCTTTATGTAATGAGCAAATCAAAATTTAAAGGGATAGTTCACCCAAAAATGAAAATTCTGTCATTATTTACTCACCCTCATGTCATTCCAAAAAGTTTCTTTCTTCTTTTGAACACAAAAGAAGATATTCTGAAGAGTGTTGGTAACCAAATAGTTGCTGCACCCCATACTATGGAAAAAATACTGTGGAAGTCAATGGGGACCAGAAACTAGAAACTCTTCAAAATATCTTCTTCTGTGTTCAGCATAAGAAAAAAATGCATACAGGTTTGGAACAAGTTGAGAGGAAAGAAATGATGAAGAATTCTCATTTTTGTGTGAACTATCACTTTTAATCAATTTTCACAGAATATCTTGCCCTGTATGTATCATTGGTTCATGCATGTCAACGTTAAACCTCAAGCACTAAATGCACTGAGAGCTACATGAGAGTTAAATGGACAATTTATGATATTTATATGGAGTTTTATTGCTTTTTTGAAGCTTGACAGGCCAAGTCCTCATTAACTTTCATTAAATGGGTATCCAGGATAATTAAATTTAATTAATTAAATCCAATTTGTATGACTGAACCACACAAGGGGGAGTAAATAATGACTTTTAGTGAACTCTCTTGCTTCTTGCACTTTTTATATTGAACTTACTGAACCTGAGAGGTCAGACTGCTGCTACTCACCGCAGTTACGTTCGTCAGATCCGTCGCTGCAGTCACTGTCTCCATCACAGCGCCAGCGCAGGGGGATGCACTGGTGGTTATCACAGCGGAAATCACCCGCCGGCTCACAGGTCAACTCCTCTGCAAACACAACACAGACACAAAAGCTAACATTAAACCAAAAAAATTTGCATTAAGACTTTTTAAGACCTGCATGAAGAATGCAGAGTTGAAAAAAAAATAGACAAGAAGAGAAGAAAAACAATAGAACTTAAAAAGAGAGAAGATGAGGAGAGGTGAGATTAGATGAGAAGAGATGAGAAAATGGGAAGAGAGGAGAAAAGGTGAGATATAATGAGATGAGGGTGAAAAAAGGTAATGAGTAAATGAGAAGAGAGGAGACAAAACGAGGTAAAATGATAAAAATAAAGCAGAATGAATGCCATGAGAAGAGACAATGAGACGAGAAAAAAAGAGAAAGTGAGACAAGAGGACAAGAAAATTAAGAGGAAGGAGAAAATGAGAGGATTGGAGGTAATGAGGCAGAAAATATGCACATTACGGTGGACAGAGGAAAGGAAGGAAGAGGAGGAGATGAACAAACACACTCAGTCAGATTAGGGTGATCTCTTCTCTCTCTGTGCAGGAGGACACTAGTGGTGCGAGAAGGAGCTGATAAGACCTGGGAGAACTGAGGCTACGTGTGTGTGTGTGTGTGTGTGTGTGTGTGTGTGTGTGTGTGTGTGTGTGTGTGTGTGCGTGTGTGTGTGTGTGTTTTCTGTACATCGGTCAGATTACTGACAACTGACCAGTAAAATTGGAGTAAAAACCTCTCAATCTTTCCTGAAACAATAATCACAACTGCTCACACGCCGGTGCCTGACACAGACATACCCAACACACATGAATCAGTGGTGTGACCCCAGACAGAAGGAAGGGTCACCGAGGGCCCGTCCATCACAGACAGACTGAACTAACACTCACTAATGTAGCGCTGGAGCGTGAGAGGACCAATAACTCCTCATGATTTCAATCCATCATGACACACAAACACATCACTCACATCATCTTACTGAATTGGACTGAAATTTAAAGGTGATGTGGGAAGATTTTCAATCACTGAATGTGATTTTAGTTATTTTAGTACATTTTATTGAAGTCAGCATGAAATGGAAACTTTTTGGTGTTTTTCTGAGTGAAATGGCTTATCGAACAAGAAAAAATGTAGGATGGGACTCAGTTGTTGATAGTTTTTTCTCAAAAAGTGAGCATTGCATAGGCTTATATTTAACTCTTAATAAAAAAGACAATTTAAAAAACTCCCAATTTCCTAACAAATAAAAAATAAATAAATGTTTTTTTATGTTAATATACAAAAAACTAAAAGCCAGATAAGGCACAAATAGATTTTTGCAGCCTATTTTTAGCAAATGGATCACTATAATGATTTAATAATTTTTTTTCTAATAATTTTCTACTTTTTATTCTTTTTTTATTTAATATTATTAATTCAAATATTACTTTACTATTTTTATGATACACTGAGTCATGTTTTGAATAATAATCCTTATCCTTAAAATAAAATCTTATAATATAATAATATAATCCTTAATTTAAAATGTTTTTATTTTATATTTTAATTTATATTTACATTTAGTAGACACTTTTATCCAAAGCAATTAATCTCAGAGCCATCAATATTCAAAATTTATAATGCCAGGTTTATTAGAACGCTAGATTTAGTTAGATTAAAATAATTTTAATATCTACAATTAATATTTAATATCTGTTTCTGAATAAAAATGGTCATACAGAGTCATTTTTGTTTATTAATTTAAAATTTTTTCATCATTCTAATATTAGTACTTTTACTATTACTTTACTATATTATTAATAAATATCCACTTTTTTAGTTGTAAGCAAGCACTGCTAACCCTGAATCATGTTTTCAGGTTTTCAGTCATGTAATACATTTAAAAAAAAATATATATATATATAGTAATTTTAAATGTTTAAATATGATTTATTATTAATTTTAACATTACTACTTTTATGTTATGTAGTATGTAGTCATGTTTTCAGTCGTGTGATGTTTGATGTCTCACCACAGTTCTGTTCGTCGCTGTCGTCCCTGCAGTCGTTGTGTCCGTTGCACACGGCCCACAGAGGAACACAGCGGTAGTTTGTCCTGCAGTCAAACTCTGTGTGATTGTCACATCTGTACGCCGGACCCACTGCAAACCACATCACACAGATGACAAACAACAACAAAAAATACTGAGAAAAGAGATTTCATTTCACTTCATACTGCATACCTTTTTTTCCTCTAATTTAAACTAATTAAACAACAACACAAATGCATTATAATGCTGTAATGAGGCAGCAGCTCACTGCATTCGTCGATGGGCTCGTCGGAGTTGTCGCCACAGTCATCGTCCACGTCACATTTCCAGCTCTCAGGGATGCATCGGCCGTTCCTGCACTTGAACTGTCCGGGTCTGCAGGTCCTGCTGGAGCAGTGGGCGGGATCCTCGTCGGAGCCGTCGCCGCAGTCGTTCTCCCCGTCGCACTGCCAGGCCCCAGAGATGCAGCGCTTATTGGCACACTGCCACTGATGAGACTCACACTGATGGGTGGCTGATGTACAGAAAGAGAGGAAGATGCATTTCTGAACACAAAACAGCAACAGCCAAAAGCAAATGGCAGAATGGCAGTGTTTTTCAAGTTAAACTTAAACTAAAACTGTAACTAAAATTAAATCCTTTAAAATATATTTGTTACCTCAAATACAATAAAAGCTCATTGAAATAAAATGAAAAAAACTTTTTATTTCATCTAGGTGATGCTTAGTTTGACGTGATGTACTAAAATAACTAAAACTGACTCACACAGACACACACACACACACACACACACACACACACACACACACACACACACATATATATAAGAACTAGACTTGAAATGACTAGAAATACCGAAAACAAAAACAAACAAAAAAACAGATTAAAAATGTTAAAAATACTACGATAGTAGTATCTCAATGACACTAAAATAACACTGCAGCACTGTTGTTTTTGTTAACTAAAAATAAAAGTAAAACTAATAAAAATATTTTTTTTGTTGAAATAAAGTTGAAATAAAAATCAGTGTTTGATTTTAAGCACATACTAAATGTTTTGAAATTAAATTAAATGTAAATATTACATGGAAAAACGAAAATCATAAATGTTGACTTGGCAACTAACTGAAGTAAGTTTAAGTAGAAGTAGAAAAATTTAGAAAACTAAAACTGAAATAAAAAATAAATTAAAGCAGTATACAAATATTTAAAAAATGAAAGAACATTAAGTAACTTAAACTAAAATAAAATTACAATGAAAAATAAAATTAAATGAAAAATCTATATAAAACTGAAAATACAAAATAAAAGCTATAGTGATATAAAAATAAATACTATAGTGGTATATGAATAATTTCAAACATTGAATACATTTATGTGTTTGGATTTTAAGGAAATATTAATTTTTTTATAAACATTACATGAAAAACTACAAATGTTGCCATGACAACTGTAAAAAAAAAAAGAATTGACTAAATATAAATGCCAAAAGCAAATTTTTAAAAGAAAAAAAAATACAAAAAATAGAAGCTAAATCAAAATATTTATAAATACTATAATATTGCATAAATAATACTAAAATAACACTGGCATTATCACTCAAGATTGATCACAAAAGTCTCTGCATCTTGTTTCTTCATATGATACAATGTTTTAGTAAAAACTGCTGTTTATTACTAGATGTTATTATGGGGTTCAAACCTACAACCTTATAGCTTCATGCACAGTTTTTGAACTACTGGGCCACATCACCGGCATCACTGCAGACACTGACATGATATTAGTTTTTCCATACCACACAGCACCGTGTCTTCATCCGACCCATCGGGACAGTCCTGATTAGAGTTGCACAGGAAGTGCGGGCTGCTGCAGTTTCCGTCATTACACTGGAACTGACCCAGTCTGCAGTGACGGACGGGACACGTGGAGGGTTCATCCGAGCCATCTCTGCAGTCTCGCTGACCGTCACACTTCCACCAGATAGGGATACAGCTGTAAAAAAAAAAACATATCAAAGGTACCATTTCAGTTAGGATGCTCGCTTAGAAGGCAGCTATCTATGTAGGCACTATACACCAAGGCAGCTCACTAGGCTTTTGGAACAGAGCCTGACTCAAGAAGTGTGTGCATGGAGACACTAACCGTTCATTGTCTGCGCATCTGTACTGCGTGCTGGAGCACATGGGCAGACAGCGTGCGGCGCCCCCTATCTGCACGGTAAGAAAGTGATCAGGACACTCGCAGGTGTGACCCTGACCTCCGGCTCGCAGGAGACAAAGGTGAGAACAGCCTCCGTTATTGACCGCGCAGGGATTCGTCACTACAGGGGAAAGATATAGTGTGAGTGAGACTATACCAGTGGCTCACAAACAAAAAAAAAGGATAAATGTAAACAATAAAATGCAACTAACCATATCATAACCGTAACCACAAAAGTAATAGACAATGACTGTAAGAATATTATGAACATTTGTTTAAATTTCAAATTTAAATTTGAGTACATTTCAGTTTTTGATATGCTTTAATGTTTGCAAAAAAAAAAAAAAAAAAAAAAAATGTAAACTTAATTTTAAGATTGTTCTATATTGTTCTATATTATATCTATATTAATCTAAATTTATTCGATGTTTTTTAACAATTATTACCTATTATTAGTATAAAAAGTCCTTAGAATAAAAATAAGAATAATAGATAAACAAATACTAAAATAAATGCAAATAATAAGTAACTAAACATATAATCATAAGAATAATTCTAAGAATTTTACAAATTAATTTAAATTTCACACATTAAATAAATTCCAGTGTTTGATTTAATTTTGTATGAATAATAGAGAATAAGAATAAGAATATTATAAACAAATATTTATTGTAATTCCAAAAAAAAAAACACATTTCATTGTTTGGATTTTAAGAACATTTTATTTACTTATATATGAATGATAGAGAATAATAATTCTTAGATTATTATAAGTGAATATTTATTTTAATTTCAAACACTGGAAACATTCAATAAACTCAGTGTTTGAGATGCATTCAATGTTTGCAATTAAAATAAATATTAATGTATAATATTCTTATGATTATTCTATATTATTTGTACAAAAGTAAATAAAAATGGCCTTAAAATCTAGCACTACATTTGACTTAATATTTGAATTGTTTTCAATGTTTGCAATAAAATAATAACATTATTTAAAATAATAATAAAATATTTATAATTTCTCTTATGATCACCGTTATTATTCAACACTTTTGTATGTAAAAAGCCCTTAGAATCAAAAATAAAAACACAATAAGAATAATAAATAAGCAAATGATCAAATAAATGCAAATAATAATTACCTAAGCGTATAATCATAGGATTAATTGTAAGAATATTATACATTTATATTTATTTTAATTTCGAATGTTTAAATCCAAGAACATTTTTATTTACTTTTGTACACATAATAGAGAATAATTGTAAGAAAATTATAAATTAATTTTATTTAATGTAGTTATTTAATCTTTGAAATTAAAATACATTCCAGGATTTTTGTATGTGGAACTGAATTGGGTTGTCACTTGTTGCCCAAAGTAAATTTTGTAGTCAGTTGAAAACCACTAAGTTTGACGATATCCTCTTACAAAAAACCAGGATGTGGCTGCAGATCATGTACTGTAGGTGTAGCTCCTGTTTCTAAAGGGCTTAAACTACCTGTCCTGGCCATTACAGCAATGATAAAGAGTTTAGTCTTTCCTGTCTCTGAGAAAAGACAGTGTGTCAGACTGTGTAAATATTGGCAGAGACCCTTAAGTGCCTCTGTGGACGTTTAAAGGAAGTGATAGTGATCTGCTGCGAGATAATGACCACGTCCTGCTCGGGTTACGCTGTCCTGGGCTCACCTATGGGCTGGCGGTAGGGATGGCACACGTGGATGTCGAACGGTCGGTGGGTGGTGTTGACGAGTGCTTCCCGTCCTGAGCCGTTGTATTTGTTGCCCTTCTCCACTGTGCGTGTGTTCCAGTCCGTCCAGTACACGCTTTCCTCGAACACCGTGATCGCGAAAGGATGCGGCAGGATGCCGTCGTACACAGTGTGCCTGTGATTCCCATCCAGATCAGAGAATCTGAGGAGACAGAACCATTTTAATCATGTTTAATGCTCATTCTGTGTAAATAATAATGCAATGAAACAACCTGCACAATTAATCATGACAAAGCATCCTAAAAATGGTAAAAACAAAGCTGAAAATCAGTTTGAATGATGCAGTGACCAAATCTACTCTTGTGGGATTTGTCAGCAAATATTGCTAAATGTGATTACTTTAATCAAGTTGATAAATGAAGGGACATATCATACTTAATTCATGTAATGTAAAAAAGGATAAATGCAAATAAAATGCAACTAACCATATAAAAAAACAAAAAATTAATAGACAATGACTGTAAGTATATTCCAAATATTTAATGGAATTAAAAAAAATTATACATTTCAGTGCTTGATTTTAAGGACGTATTTAATGTGTGAAATTCATTAAGTTTGCAATTAAAACTATTAAATGACAATATTTTAAAGATTATTCTCTATTATTTGTGTGAAAGTAAAATCAATCAAAAAAGTTGTTCAATGTTTGAAATTAAAATGAATATTAATTTTTCTAACAATTATTCATTATTATTCATACAAAAGTTTTAAAAAGTAAGATAAAATGCAAATAATAATTAACTAAATATATAATCATAAGAATAAATGTTAAAATTTAGCATAAATATTTATTTTAACTTCAAACACTGGCTACATCTCAGTGTTTGAATTTTAAGAAAACATTCAATGTTTGAAATGCATTCAGTGTTTGCATTTATAATTATAACACCTTACAATTATTCTTTAGCATTGGTACAAAAGTAAATTAAAATTTCCTTAAAATCAAAAAGTGAAGTTTTTTGTGACGTTTAAAATTGCAATGTAAATGCATAATTTAGAGGTTCCTTGAAACAGCATCTTAAAAATGTTGGAAATCAGCCTGTGATGCAACGACCAAATCTTAATTTGTAGAAATATTGATCATTTGTGATTAATTCATTTCGTAATCATTGATGACATATCATATTTAGATGTGCACTAATTCAATATTGTGCCCTCAGTGACAGGTGAGGGGGTCTTACTCGATGTAGTTGAGGTGAGCATCAGACCAGTACAGCTTGTCATTGCTGTAGTCAATAGTCAGACCGTTGGGCCACTCGATCTTAGTAGTGATGATGGCCGACTTGTTATTCCCATCCATCCCGACACGTCCAATGAAGGCTTTGTCTCCCCAGTCAGTCCAGTACACGTATCTGCACAAAGATGATATTTGATATTAAACAAATAGAAGCTTAAACAGATTCCAGCAATGTAAAGGTCACATACTGTACAGTGCTGTTCAAAAGTTACTGTCTCTTCTGCTTACCAAATCTGCATTTATTTGATCAAAAATACAGTAAAAATATTGTGAAATATTATTATAATATAAAATAACTGTTTTCTATTTCAATATACTGTATATTAAAAATGTAATTTATTCCTGTGATGCAAAGCTGAATTTTCTGCATCATTACAGTCTTCAGTGTCACATGATCCTTTAGAAATCATACTAATATGCTTATTTGCTGCTCAAGAAACATTTATTATAATTATCAATGTTGGAAACTGTTGTGCTGCTTCATATTTTTCTGGAATTCCTTGATGAATAGAAAGTTCAGAAGAACAGCATTTTTTTAGAAAAGTTCAAACTAATTTGAAATGTTTCCACGTAGTATGTACACAATTGATTACATCTAAATTCACTTTTTTGTAAGTATTATAGATTTATAATACCAAACATAACTTAAATAAAATTAAGAATAATAAATAATAATTATTAGTGCTGTCAAATGATTAATCACGATTAATCACATCCAAAATAAAAGTTTTTGGTTACATAATATATGCGTGTATGCTGTGTATATTTATTATGTATATATAATTACAAACACATGCATGTATACATTTAAGTACCAAAAAATATGTTATGTTTATATATTAAATATATTTATATATATATATAAACTATAAGAATATAAATATATAAATGTATATACATGTAAATATTTTCAAAATATATACTGTATGTGTGTGTATTTATATATACATAATAAATATATACAGTACACATACATACAGTATGTAATCAAAAACTTTTATTTTGGATGCGATTAATCGTGATTAATCATTTGACAGCACTAATAATTATATATATATATATATATATATATAGACACATATAAATATTTTATATTTACAAAACAAATTGAATATATTTTATTTCAATAAAACAACTATTATTATTATTAATAATAATATTAATTACATTCATTTGTGTAGTTTTATTTATTAATTTCCATTTTGGCATGTCTAATTTCCCCACTTCTACCGACTGACAAACTAATTTGCACCAAAAGTCTGCAAAATTTGACTGGAATGTGAGGCCTTTGATGTCAACTATGAGTTCTCCTCCTTTTTAAAAAAGGTTTAAGCCAATTCATGTCGCTTTCCCATTCTACACATGCTTTTATAGTTGGTTATAGTTCATTGTTTCCATTTACCATTGTTTTTTCATGATCAGAACAGACCCACCAACAAATTTATTAAAAAAGCCACAAAAGCTGTCACTAGGGCAGTACTTTTAAAAAGGTACAAACATGCACCATTTAAATACTAATATGTACCTTTAAGGCATTTATATGCACTCTCTGTAACTGTTGAAAAGGTACCACCCCGGTGACAGCTTCTGTATGTTTTTTCTGAGAGTGTATGCAGCTGACACTGCTTGGGCTGTGCAGTGTGCAAATGTCCACCAACTTACGCTTCTGAAAATGACTTCCATCGCTGGTAAACTCACCCAAACTTTGGATGCAGAACGACGGCTCTGGGATTCTCGAAGCAGTATGTGTTATTAGCATCCACACAGTGTTCTGCTAACTTCCTCACAAACCGGCCGTCCAGCTCCGACACTTTCATGCAGTCGAGAAAGCTGTCGACCCAGTACAGCTTCCTCCCGACCCAGTCCACCGCCAGGCCTTCCCCATGCAAAATCCCATTGACCACCACCTCTCGTCCCGTCCCGTTGAAGAACATCCGCTCCAACACCCTCCGGCTCACGTCGATCCAGTACAAGCGTCTGTCCACCTGATCGAAGTCCAGCGCCACCACGCTGGTGAGGCCCTGCAGAATGAGCGAGTAGGCCTCGCCGTCCGTCGACAGATTGCGCAGATAGTAGCGGTTGCTGAAGATCAGGTAGGGGCTGATGTTGCTGTTTTGCCTGCAGCTGCGTCCGTCGGGTTCGCGGAGGAAGCCTGGAGCACACTTGCACACGTACGAGCCCACGGTGTTCTCGCACACCTGGCTGCACACGCTGGGCCTGACAGAGCACTCGTCCACATCGTCGCACGTTTTGTTGTCGGACATGAGGCGGTAACCGTGGCGACAGGTGCAGATGAAGCTGGTGGGCGTGTCGGTGCAGTTGTGGTCGCAGTGGTGCATGGACGGGTCTGTGCACTCATTGATGCCTGAGACAACAAAACAAAAAAAAATCGAATTTCTGTGCATTCAGGACAATTATATATTTTGTAAAGATGTTAATAATATATTTAATGTTATGTAAAATATTTAAATGTATAATGCAATTTATGTGTTATTTTAGTATCATTGAGATACTGTTATAGTTTTTATTTTTATTTATTCTGTTTTCATTTTAATTGTAGTTACATTTTATAGTTATCATTTTGTTGCAATTTTGTGTTGTTTTTGTTTAAAATATGTATTTTATTTTAATATTTCAGTTTTAGTTTCAGTTATTTTAGCGCATCAAGTTAAACTAAATGAAAATGGGAAAAATCTTAAATAAAATAAGCTTATTATTTATTTTTATTTTATATTTGATTTATAGTAAGTTTATTTGATTTTGTATTTTTATTTAATTATTTTAATTAAAAAAATATATAATTTAAAATTGTAATTTTATAATTAATTTGAAGTTTATTTCATTTCAAGTAAGAAAAGTTTTTTAATGGTTTTAGTTTTAGTTATCTATAATAACCCTAAATTATCACTCACATCACTTGCACAAAAAAAAAAAAAAAAAAAAAAAAAAAAAAAACACTTTATGGCCATAATCTTACATGCTTTTACAGCTTTTTTTACACTAGTGTTTGCATTTACATTTCTATAAATGACTATGTTTTACTTCTAGGTGATATCTGACTCACTGAGCTTCAGTGATGAATAAATTCCACCATGCAATGATGCAAATGACTTTTGTTAAACAAACTAATGGAGTTATAAATAAATGAATCGTAAAGAGGGTATTTTGTCATTATTTGCATACATTGCACGTGTTTACACTTACAAATGAGACATAAATATACATGTATAGCAAAATTACACCCAAGAATACTTGAAAAATACAGTACCAAAGTAAAAATTACAGACCACAACATATCAAAAAAAAAAATGTGGTCACATGACGCAGTGCTTACCACAGCCTTTCTCATCACTGTTGTCGTTGCAGTCGTCGTTCCTGTCACACACCTCGCTGAGCGGTATGCAGTTTCCATTGTCACACCGGAAGTTTCCGGGAGGGCAGGTGGGAGCTGGAGTCCTGCACAGGTGATCCAGCTCATCAGATTCATCCCCGCAGTCATTGTCCCCGTCACAGACGAAATCACGTGAGATGCAGCGGCCGTTCTGACAGGTGAACTGATGCTGTTGGCACGGCTGATAGGTGCAGCCCTGTTCATCACTGCTGTCTCCACAATCATTACGACGGTCACACCTAGCAGACACAACACACACACACAGCAGGGAATTATGGGAGAAATTGCTCTATTTCACTGGAATCAATCACCAAAACCAAGTTTTGTATAAACACTGCAAACTCATTTAGAATTTCATTCATAAAGCTATGAACATATAAAAAAGAGTGTTGTCTTTCATAAATATAAATAAAAATGGAAATAATAAATAAAAATAAACTAAAATAATAAAAATAAATATTAATTACATTTAAAATAAAACAATGCATTTATATTATTATTATCAAATTTCACCCTCTTTCATGAATAAAAAATAAAATAATACATAAAAATAAATCATTTTGTTTAATTATTACAATTATTATTAAAATAAAAATGTATTAAACAACACAATGCATTATACAATATATACAATGCACAAATAATATAATGCATTTATTATTATTATTATTATTATAGAATTTCACCCTATTTCATAAATAAATAAAAAAATATTAAAATAAGTATAAAAAACGTTTTAAAAAAATCACAATTGAAATAATACAAAGCATTTTCTGTTTATAATTAATAATATTAATAAATTATTATTAATGTTACTGATAATAATACAAATAATTCACAATGTTTATATCTTTGTACTTTATTATAATGTTAAAAAAATAACAACACTATATATAAAAATCGGTTCTGCATATCAGTAATCAAGCACAAACAAAAAAATTGGTATCAGACATAACAAAAAAATACAATATCTGTCAAACTATTCCATCTCTTGCGATGCATCTGCAACCTTTTTTGATTTAGATGTAATTCTAACCTGTAGGAGTTGCGGATGCAGAGGCCGTTGTTGGTTGTTTGAATGTTTGGTGGTTGGGGGTGTGGGATTTGAGTTTTGGTTTTTGTTGTTCGTGTTCGCGAGTGTGTGCATTTTGGTTATACGTCAAGTACCGTGTGATGTGGTTTACACTTGGTGTGGTGTTATTTATACAGGTGAACTCCTGAGGAGAGCAGGTGCGGTTTGCTGCATGTGTGAGACAAAACAAGAGGACAGAATTAAAAAATATATACATTTTGGCACACCATTTATGTTCAACACAACATAATATATCCTTAAACAAACCGTGTGGTTGTAGATCCCATTACTTCTCTGTATCTGTACCAAAACCTTGTACCTAGACGGCACTTTAAGGCATCATAGGCTTCCAAATACTTTCATGCAATGTTGTTGAGCAACATGTTAATGCCGAAATTTAGTGAAAACGGAGAGAAATCGTAAGATAAATATGCAAATATTTTCTCATCAAATTCTTCAACATTATCTAAACTATGCTATCCACATTCCATTTACAGCTCTACACTCTCACTGTATGTCAACAATGACCTAATTTGCATCTATTTTTATTTCTCCTTTGGAATTAAATTTGGAGATAATGGTGATAATTCAATTAAGAGCTCCATTAAGTTACTGATCAGCTATGAAAGAGCACCCTCTGGAGAGAACAGAGAGAGTCTGAGAGCTGATCCAGCGAGAGCAGTCAGCTAAACACATCCACGAAGCAGTGGAGTGGGTGATGAGTGAGGAATTAGGAATTAGGAATCCTTACTCATTGATCAGAGACCCCACCACCACCTCTACATCACTGATGGACTGAGGGACACAGGAAAAGAGGTGCAGAGAGGGAGGACTAGAGAAGAGAGATGATACAAGAAGACTAAATATAGCCAAAACGTCAAGGATGAAACATTAAACAAGCTGTGTGAGCACTTTGACTCTAGAAACTTCTGTTCAGACGTCAGAGCAGGATTATTGTAAACTAAAACTAAAATAAAAATATTTTTCTTAACAGTAATATTATAAATATTGGATGGAAAACTAAATGAAAATGAGAAATGTTGCCCTCACATCTGAAATAGATTTGTTCATCACTAAAATTATTAACTGCAAATAAATAAAATCTTAAACTGAAATAAATTTTAATCTAAATATTACTATTTGAAAATAAATAAATAAATGGCAAAGCACAAAACAACAATAATTACAATTTAACTAAAATATGCTGCTAAACTGAAAATATAAAAATATGAACTATAATAGTATATAAATAATACTAAAGAAACGTGATGTTTGGCTAGTTTGTTTGTGGGTTTGAAAAGGTGGTCTGGGGTTCATACATAAAAATATTTAAACTAGAAATGAATTACAATGAAAATTATACATATAAATAATAATAATAATTGATCTAAAAATATATTAAAAATTGATTTCTTTTTAATATGGGTGCATTTGATATTATGGTGTGGGGATCATAAGTAAAAATGATTCAAATTAAAACAATACATGGCATTCTCTCTCTCTCTATGTGTGTGTGTGTGTGTGTTTATACTGTATGAAGAATGTATATATATATATATATATATATATATATAAAATGGCATTTCTTTATAAAAACATGGCATTTCTTGCATTGCATCTGCTGATGTTCTGTGTGTTAACTTTTGGTGGTAAATTCAAAGGGCCAAATATTTCAGTAACACATTGAAGTACCAAAAGTACATTATGAAATGAGACCTGTTATGAGGGTGGAATCAAATTTGAGTTTGGACCAAGCAATACTGACCACAGCTGTGTCTCTCGTCCTCATCGCTCATGTCCCCACAATCATTGTCTCCATCGCAGATCCAGGATGAAGCGATGCACCTTCCGTCATCGCAGCGGAACTGCTCGGAGTTGCAGGTCCTCACCATGGTGGCTGTAGGGATCAAACACACAGCAGTGAGCCACGGATCAAGAAGCAGCAGAAGAGCGACCTGCCTGAGGGCCATGTCTCACTCAGATCTCAGAGGGAACTGAGGAACATGCGGCCTACGTAATCCATTTAACCATTAAATCCCATCCTGAGCAGCTAGAAACGTGGTTGGGCTGCTGCTTGGATTCCACACACAGAGGAATTCTGGGAGAGAATAAGCATTCCTCTCTCTAGTGTCCCGCTTGAACAAAAGGCACCGAGGGGTGCTGTGATTAACGGGACAAAAGCGAGAGGGTGGGGCTGTGTGTGTGAGAGGAGGGGGCAGTGATTGTCAAAGGAAGGGCCGGTGTGTGTGTGTGTGTGAGGGCTTTTCTGCTGGACGTCACTTTGAAGGAATGTGACACACAATAGAGGGCCGAACTGACCGCTGGCATCACAGACACACACCCAAACACACCAGACAGTTACACACTTTAGATACCACTGAAGTGTCGTTCAGAAGAGTAAGCCTTTCTTATTTTATGGTAGTTTCTTGTATTGTTATGTGATCTTACTAGTTTGTCATATTGCACCCAAAAAATTAATTTGCTTGTGCTGTTGTTATAATACTTTATTTCTATGGTTTATTTCTACAGTATATGGGTATATCAGACTTTAAACTTTTTTAGCATTAAAAAAATCCCTATAAATTACTTATTGAAATATATCTATAAGAAAAACTGCTTAAAACATTTTGGTTTGAAATTCCAAATACAGTTTGAAAAAAATAAAAAATAAATCTAAAAAAGAAAACCCTATTTTCACTATCAATTATCTAACACACAACAGTTCTACAATTTTGTAGAATGTATACTTTTATTCAGCAAGGATGCAATAAATTGATCAAAAGTGACAAAAGACATTTATAATGTTATAGAAGATTTGCATTTCAAATAAATGCTGTTCTTTTAAACGTTCTACTTATCAAAGAATCCTGAGAAAACAATGTATCAGTTTCCACAAAAAAATATGAAGCAGCACAACTGTTTTAACATTGATAATAATAAGAGATGTTTCTTGAGTGGCAAATCAGAATATTAGAATGTTTTCTGAAGGACCACGTGACACTGAAGACTGGAGTAATGATGCTAAACATTAAGCTTTGAATCACAGGAATAAATTACATTTTAAAATAATGTATTAAAATTAATGTATTCTGATTAAATAAATGCAGCCTTGGTGAGGAAAAGTGACTTTTTTCAAAAAATACTTAAATATTTTACTCACCCCAAGCTTTTGAACAATATTGTATGATATCCAATATAATAAGAAAACTTTTGTGGGAACATCAATTGTTCTTTCATTGTAAGTATGTTTTAAATGAATGGATGTAAACAAAATTATATTGTACCTTATTGATGTAAGGGTCTAAACATCATAAATCAAACCTATTGTTTAGTGATTCTGTTCTTTTGTGAGGGAATTTTACCACAGACATGCTGGTCTGAATTACTACATTTTAATTCTGTTTCTGCCAACTGAACCGATTTCTTGTACACAACGTTTGCCTCATCTTTCCACTTTTTGACTGCATGCATCACCAGTGGAGCGTAACATGAGGGGTGAGGGATGACATCGTTTCCCACCAATTTGCCTGTTACAGACACGAAGTCCTTCACCATGGTAACCAGTGAGGCAGGATACCCATCATTAACTCACCATCCAAAAACATGGCCAACAGTTTCCCTTGATAAACACAGCCTTATCCTCACATCACAGTGTTTTCATAGCTTCCCCAGTAAGGTGGTTCAAGCAGGCTGCAAAATTTACTTTTTTACACATAAGTACACAATGACTTAATGATGCTGCTGACTCAGGAAAGGGTTTTGATCCTTTAAAATCGATTAAGTCAATAGGCTGGCATTTGGGGAAAGGCTCTCAAATGGTTCTGCTTTTATTTAAAAGACAGAAGTTCTGTAGTTCAGTTGGGCAATTACTTCTCTGATTCTGCAGCTTCTTTTTGTGGTGTTCCCCAGGGATCAATTTTGGGGCCCATTTTATTTTCTTTATATTTGCTTCCGTTCGGTTTTATCTGTCAAAAATACAATGTTGCATACCATTTTAAAGCAGATGATGCACAACTTTATCTTCCACTGAAAGCAGGTGATCGTGATGAGTTAGGTGATCTGATGTCTTGTTATCATGAGATTAAGTTATGGATGGCACAGAATTTTGTACAGTTAAATGAGGCTAAAACAGAATGCCTAATATTTAGCTCTATTACACCGTCTTCACATCTGTTAGCCAGTCTAGGTCCTACTGCATTAAATCTGCATAAGCAAGTAAGAAACTGGGAGTGGTTTTCGATTCTGAGCTTAAATTTGATAAGCAAGTGAACTCTGTGGTAAAGGCGGGATATTTTCAGCTAAGAAATATCGCAAAAAAAAGATTATTCAATGTTATGCATGCTTTTATTATGTCAAGATTGGATTATTGTAATTCCTTGTATCTGCTGAATCATTTTCAACTGTTACAAAATGCAGCAACCAGACTGTTGACTGGGACCAAGAAACAGGTCAGTGTTTCCACAGTGCTAGACTCACTGCATTGGCTGCCGGTTAATTTCAGAGTTCAATTTAAGGGTTTTACTGTATGTTTATTAAGCCTTGCATGATCTAGCACCTGAATATATTTCGGACATGATCCAGTTTTATTCTACAACACGGCCATTGAGGTCATCTCAAAAATTCCTATTAAAGGTCCCTAAATCTCGCTTAAAGTCCAAAGGAGACCATGGCTTTTCGGTTGCGGCATGACCTGCCATTGGAAATTAGTTGTTGTACATCAATGGGTCATTTTTAAAGCACTTTTAAGAGGGCACTTACTTGCCCGGGCATTTGGTGTGAGCTAGTTGGTGCATTTTTGATTGTCTTGTGTTTTTATGTTTGTCATGTTGTTTTTATGTTTTTGCTGCCTTAGTTCTGGTTATTCTGTTTTATATGTTGTTCTATTGGAAAGCACTTTGGTCAGCATCAGTTGTTTTTAAATGTGCTATACAAATAAACAAACAAACAAACAAACATGAATGAACGGCAGATAGCTTGAGAAAATATGCTGGTGTACATTTATTTTTAAAAAATTTGAAACTGTATATTGTTATGTGTGGTACTTACTACAGGTAATGGGCTCATCAGAACCATCATTACAGTCTGTACCACCATCACAGTACCATTGTCCAGGAATACAGCGTCCACTCGAACAGCGAAACTCATTCTGGGAACACGTAGATGTGGCTGAGGAGTGAAGAACACAAGCTCGGTCAGAGATAAACCAACAGATGAGGGTTAAATCAATCAGTCAGCCTCAAATGGCACACATGGGTCATAAACATTAAGGAGAACGGGGTCCAAACTTTTACTACCCAGAAATGAACTCAGCGGCCCCATGTGGATCCGCTCACAAACAGTACATGGGTCACTAATTTAACTGAAATTACAGGAAGAGCCAGTTGAGCAACAACTTTGGCTCAAAAAGCAACAGGAAATTATCTGTTAAACGGTTACTCATCTTATTCCACTCTAAAGGAAGAAACAAACAACTAAAATATTATTATTACACATTTTGTCATTCTTACAATTATATCACATATTTATTTATCTGTTAATTTATTTATTTATTTGTTTATCTTCTACCTTTTATGTCAGTATCATTTAATATTTTTAAATACCTTTACAGTTTTTTATAATATATTGATCAATAATTATTCAAAATTATTGATCAATAAATTCACCATGAATTCAGTTTCATCAAAAATTCATTAATACTTTTTTAGTAATTTTGTTACGTGCTTTTGCCATTTTTATTCATTTTTTTTTTAATGGTACTATTTACATTACATTTATTTTAATTCCAGTTCTAGATCTAGTTTTAGTTTTTAATTAATTAAATTAATTTCCAGTTATTAATTTTACGGTCACGGTTCTGTTTGATTTTGTTCAATTTCTGAGTTTAGTCTGTCAGTATTCTTTTCCATGGTTATTCATTTGATTCTCCATTTGCCTCCTGAGTTCCCCAGTTTGTTCCCTTATTTAATAATTAGCCCCTCACCTGTTTCTATTTTGTCTGATTATGTTGCCAGTGAACATAAGCCCTGTATTTGCCTCAGTTTCCTTGTCTTGCGTAAATTTTGGTTTATGTTGGTAAGTTATTTGACTCCAGCGTTTCCTTGTGAATTCTCTATTAAAGACTCTGTTTTGTATTATACTCCTTTGCTGTGTACTTATCCTTAACAGCACATTACAATTTCAGTTAGTTGCCAAGAAAACATTTCTAATTTTTCATCTAATCATTTGATTTTAATTTTATTTTATGTGAACATAAATGTTTTTAATAGGTTTAGTTTTAGTTAATGATAATAATTAAAATAGAACTTACTTTTTTCATAATTGTATAATTAATATTAAAGGGATAGTTCACCTTCAGTTGCTGGTCCCCTTTGACTTCCATAGTATGGAAAAAAACACTATGCAAGTCAGTGGAGACCAGACTGAGGACTAGCTTTCTGGGCCTTGAATGTCAGTTGCATTGCTGTCTATGCAGGGTCAGAAATCTCTCGGATTTCATCTAAATGTCTTAATTTGTGTTCTGAAGATCTGACGGGTTTGTAGTAATTAATGACAGAATTTTCATTTCTGGGTGAACTATCCCTTTAAATCACTAATTCACAGCAGCATAGCAACAAATATCAGAGCAGCTTAACTCACGAAAGTAGTGAACTCACGAAAGCTGAACTTATGAACCAGATTGACCAGGACAGAGGGAGAGGGTGGGATGGGGAAACTCACCACAATGCGTTGGGCTCTCGTCGCTGTTGTCACCGCAATCATTATCTCCATCACACAGGTACGAGCGCGGGATGCAGATGTTGGTGGTCTGACATTTGGTGTGCTCTGGCTGACATGTCCTCTCAGCTGCATTTTACACCCAGAAGAAGTCATTATGGATCATTTAAAATTAATTTATAAAAACTATTTTGTATTCTATAAATGCTCATAAGTTGTAGGCTGTTTATAGTTGACAAACAACCTAGCAATTTGTTTTGGTAACCGTGCAAATGCACTTACCACAGTTCTGCTCATCCGAGGTCCCATTATCATAGCAATTGTTTATTCCGTTGCAGACGTATTCCAGTGCAATGCAGCGACCGTTATTGCAGGTGAACTCAGTGTTGGGGTCACAGGGCCGGAACATGCAGCCGGTCTCGTCGCTGTCATCCCCGCAGTCATTATAGTGATCGCAGCGATAGTGATATGGCACACAACGGCCATTTCCACATGTGAACACTGTGGGCTCGCAGGTGTGAAATGCTGCCATGCACAAATAAGATTCATTTTGACATGTGCAGTAGGAGCTGAATAAATTAACAGGAACTAGTAGAACTCACTGCCTACCTCCTCTATCTCTCTATTTTATTTTACCTGAGAGTGAAATGAATGCTGCTGCTTGTGGGACTGCATGAAAGAGCGAGAGAGTGAGAGAGAGAGAGAGAGAGAGAGAGAGAGAGAGAGAGCACAGTACATTGTGGAAGAGGTTAGTATGTGTTTATGGATGGTTATTAAACTGTATGTAGTCTAAGGCTTTGTTCTAAATCCTAGTAAGCTGCCTCTACTGACTCACAATTGATTTCATTAGAATTTTACTTTAGCATGCTAAGCTAACAGTTCAATACTCTAATCCTTAAATTAGATTTGTATCAGTGTTATTTGGTATTGAATCAATTATAGTTATTCTTATAATCAACATTAATTGCTTTATTGAATTTTTGCTTGTACCCAGCTAACAGGGGATGTTCTCGGGACTTTTTGGCAAAGTTCTCTCAAAGTTCTAAACAAACCTACTTCCAGTAACATTATTAGAATGTTCGTTCAAAGTTATCTGGTCTCTAATAATGTTCTAAAAACAAGAGCACAAAAACACGTGCAACAACTTTTTGAGTGTTCATCTGACATTTTTTAAATGTTACTACGTGTTTCAGAACATTCAAAAATAACATTCCCATAATATTTGCAAAACTATAAAATAGAATGTTCCCTTAACATTCAGATGTGAAAAAAAAAAACATTTAAAAAAATTGGATGCTTGGAACATTCAGAGAACATTCAAAAATAACGTTTTCAGAACTCACTGGGAACATTGGAAAAATGTTCTTAAAACATACTTTTTGTTAGCTGGGTAGCGTGGCAAACAATGCATTATGCCATTATCATCTGCAAAGGATGATAATGGCATAATGCATCATCCTGCTTTAGAATTTGACCAAAAGATGGTGTCTTAAAAGGCAGCATAGCCTTGTTTCCTATGCTAGCAGCACACTAGGTTTTGGAACAGAGCTTATATCTACACATGAAGAGAAGTAAGCAAGAATACACACCAAAAACAAAATGACTCTTGGATCCTGGAGGAAAAGATTTGAGCAGATTGTTCAAGTTAGAGAAAAGCAAGAATAAACATGTTAGTGAAAGACAGCACTGCAGTGCAGGAGAGGAAATTTCATCCATCAGCAAACGAAAAGAGTCAGATAGTGGCGGGCTCAAGAGATCTGAGTGTTAACATTAGGCTTGCAGTTTAGTCATGCACACATATCAACGTTTAGTTCATCCTTGAAAGTGCATAAAATGTCAGTTTGGATGAATTCATACTGTATGTGTATGTTTGGTAAACCATATATGAAGCCACTTGCATATATTCTGAATCAATAAACTGCATTTACATGAAGTTGCTATTCTGATTTAGGATTTCAAGTCCTCTGAACAACGTAAGCAACAACGCATCTCACCGCAGACCCTCTCGAGTTCATCACTGCCGTCCCCACAGTCATCGTCGTTGTCGCATTTCCACTGGGCATGGATGCAGCGGCCATTCATGCAAGTGAACTGGCCCGGCTGACAGCGTGTGCCATTGTCAGGGATACAGTGTTTGCTGTCGGCCAAATACCAACGGCCCTCAGAGGGACACTGACACTCTGCTCCCTGAGGACCTGGAGGAAACAAAGTTCTTAACATCATAATTTATGAAATATTTCATTTTAAATTTGGGTCCAAATATTAGAAAAGTACCAATTAAATTGATTCTTATCTTGATAAATAAATATTAATCAATTATATGTATATGTATACATACACACACACACACACACACAAACACATATATGTAATTATTATAAATTAGTCACTAATATGGGAACAGAGCTTTGGTTTTGGAGGATACTGGCTGTAAAAGCCATAAGTAGCATTGCAAAAGCTTATTGTTTTGAAATACAAACCAACCTGGAGTGCAAATATGGCTGCATCCACCATTGAACTGTTCGCAGGGACTGCTGCACTGCTGCTGTTTGCTGTTGGAGAGCACGTGGATGTCCATGGGCCGTGATGGAAGGTTCTGTAGCATCACTCTCTGGTCGGACCCGTCATGCTTGTTTGCACGGTAGATGCTGTGTGTGTTCCAGTCCGTCCAGTAGATATGCTGACCGTACACTGTCATTGCAAACGGGTAGATGGCGGTGCTTACGATGACCTCACGGTTAGTGCCGGTGAGTGAGCATCTCTCAATCTTCTGTCTGCATAGAGAGAACAGTAGACCTTTTCTTAAAACTATGTAGCCCAAACATTGTAGATGAAGTATTAATAATACCAAAAGTGTCTAATTTGAAAAAAATATAAAAAAGGGTAGTATTTTTCGAATATAGCTAAATTTATATAAGTAAATATTATAAATACATATATTTTTTATAAATTATTAAATAATTCAATTTATTATTAGATTATTATTATTTTATTATGAAAGGTAAATTATACAATTAAATAAAATTATAATTATAAATATTATATTTTATATAGATATACATATATATACAGTACAGGTCAAAAGTTTGTAAACATTACTATTTTTAATGTTTTTGAAAGAAGTCTCTTCTGCTCATCAAGCCTGCATTTATTTGATCAAAAATACAGAAAATAAAATGTAATATTGTGAAATATTATTACAACTTTAATAGTTTTCTATTTGAATATACTTTAAAAAAAATAGTTTATTCCTGTGATGCAAAGCTGAATTTTCAGCATCATTACTCCAGCCTTCAGTGTCACATGTAACATTCAGTCTATCACATGATCATTTAGAAATCATTCTAATATTCTGATTTATTATGAGTGTTGGAAACAGTTCTGCTGTCTAATATATTTGATGAATAAAAGGTTAAAAAGAACTGCATTTATTCAAAATAAAAAAAATAATTCTAATAATATATATTCTAATAATATATTTTCTTTACTATCAATTTTTATCAATTTAACACATCCTTGCTGTATGGATTTTATTTTTAAAAAAAAAGAAAGAAAAAAACAATTACTGACCCCAAATTACTGACCAGTAGTGTATATTGTTATTACAAAATATTTATATTTTAAAAACATAGCTTCTTTTTTTTTTTTTTTTACTTTTTATTTATCAAAGTATCCTAAAAAAGTATCACATGTTCTGAAAAAATATTAAGCAGCAGAACTGTTTCCAACTTTGATAATGAATCATCATATTAGAATGATTTCTAAAGGATCTTGTGATAATGATCCTAAAAATTCAGCTTTGCATCACAGAAATAAATGATAATTTAAAGTATAATAAATTATTTTAAGTATAAACAATTATTTTAAATTGTAATAATATATCACAATATTACATTTTTTTTGGGTTTCTGTTTACGTATTTTTGATCAAATAAATGCAGGCTTGATGAGCAGAAGAAACTTCTTTCAAAAACATTAAAAATAGTAATGTTTCCAAACTTTTGACCTGTACTGTATATATAGATATAAAGATGGAAAGATGAGATCTTACAAGCTGGCATCTGCCCAGTAAAGCCTTTGATCCTCATAGTCTAGCGTCAGACCATTTGGCCAAACCAAGCTAGTGTTGACGATCTCTGTCCTGAAGTTTCCTCCCAGAGTTGCACGTTCTATCTTTGCATTGGTTCCCCAGTCGGTCCAGTACATATACCTGACCGCATATGAAGAGAAATGCATTTAAATTAGATGATAAAATGCCTCATTAAACATCTAAATCGCAGTCAAACTGAATGGGAGACTCACCCTCTACAGGGATCCAGCATGATGGCTCTGGGTCTGGGCACCTGTGCTACAACAGTCCTCTGAGATCCATCCACTGCCATGGAGCTGATGCTCTGGTTAATGTAGTCACTGTAATAGATCCTCTTATTGATCCAGTCATAGGCGATGCCATCAGGAGCTCCCAGATCTCCACAGAGAAGAAAATGTTCAAAAATACAAAGCTATAAAACTTTACCAGTAGCAAAAATCCGCCTAGCAACCACCCAGAACACTTTAATAATCACCTAGCAACAGCCTTAGTTACTCAGAAACACCTTAGCAACCACCTGGTAACCACTTGGAACACTTCTGAAAATGCTTAGTTAAGCATTAGATACCACTTAGCAACATCTTGGCAACCACCCATAACAAAGTAGCAACCAGTCCTAGCAACGACAATAAATGCAATAGAAACCATTCAGAACTTACCTAGAAACTGCCTAGCAACAACCTACAACACCTTAGCAACCACATATCGATGAATGTATGAAATTACACTGTTAAGCCCGCTTGAAGAAATAAATATATTTCTAGATTACATTTACAGATACATTATTAAAAATATAGACCTCCAGTCTGCAAACTAACCATTGTAAATGCCATGCGACATACTTTGTAAAGCCAACATTCAAAGATTGCCTTTCTAGCTAAACCTGCAGTGTGTCAGGGTGCTTTAGGAGCTTAAATAAGCTGCTCACCTGAGGCCACCTCTGTCGCAGGAGAGGTAGGTGAAGCCAAAGTAATGAAGCTAATCTTGCTCTGGCCCGCTCCTGAGCTCTGGGTGAAATAGATCCGGCCGTCCAACCGGTCGAAATCAAGGGCTACCGAAGTCCGGGGCACGTTAACCACGGGAAAGGGCAGAGAATGATCCTCTGGATCCAGCCGCAGAGATCGTACAGTGCTTTCTGTCGTATAGATAAGGTAGTCATCCCGGGATACCACACAACTGCTGCTGTCCGCAGCCAGATTCCCAAAGGCACACGAACACTTCCTCGTCTGAGATCCTGGGATGGCGAAGCAGAAGTGAGAGCAGCCGCCGTTAGACTCCAAGCAGGGGTTGTTTTGGAGCTCGTGGGCTGAACTTGGCTGCATTCTCCGGTCGAAGATCGTGACGTCCCGCAGCATGTTGATGTTGTCTCGGATCACGAGCGGCTGGTCGGTCGCACCTGGCTGTTTGCTCGCTTGGAAGACTTTCTTCAGGTTTCTGTCCACCCAGATTACATTCCCCTCAAACACGGTGACGCCGTATGGAGTCGGATAGCGACTCCCGTACCGTACGACCTCTGTCTCGCCCCCTTCGGGCCGGACTCGTGCGATCATGTCCAGGGAATCGTCCACCCAGTAGATGTATCCGTCTCTGTGATCCAAAGCCAGGCCTCTGGGGGTGACGATGCCTGAGGAAACCAGTACAGTCCGGTTGGAACCATCTAGAAAAGCTCGCTCGATTTTGGGGGTCTGTCCATAGTCGGCCCAGAAGAGGTATCTGTTCATGGGGTCCACCACAATATGACGAGGCATGTCTACTTGGGTCTTGAGAAGAACACGACGGAACGTGGTATTGAGTCGAAGCACTTCAATGTATGTCTCAGTCAAGAAGGCATTGGTGAAATAGAGGTTTCCTGTGGAAAGAACAAGAGAAGACACAATATTTGGTAAACCCGGACACTCAATGTTGCTTTGAGAGATTAAGGAAGAGACACTTTGTTTATCTTTGTACATATGCACTAGATGCATCATTAGTGAAAGTGAGTGCATGAGAGTTGCATTTCAAAGGTGGCGTGTCAAGTTATAGTCCTTTATGAACCTTGTCATAGAGAGTCAAATAATAAGATTCAACAAAACAAGTAACAAAAAAAGAACAATAAGCACATTTGTTTGTTGTGTTTCATGCAAGACCAAAACCCATTTTTAGCCATGGTTAAGTAGAAAGTATGTAAAGTAATATAAATATATATTTGAATAAATAAATCACTATCATCAAGAGTACAGAACCTGAGCGTTCTGCTAGATGAGTCTTTAAACCTTGACAAACACATTTCTTTTGTAATAGGCTCTAGTTTTTATCAACTTCGTCTGTTGTCAACCTAAATCATAACCTTTCCTAAATCATAAAACTCTAGAGATGGCTGTTCATGCTTTTATTACCTAAAATTAGCCAGTACAGACATTTATAATGATTTCAAACAAACACTGTTCTTCTGAACTTTCTATTCTTCAAAGAATAATGAAAAAACCATGTATCATGGTTTCCACAAATATATTAAGCAGTACAACTGATTTCAACATTGATAATAATAAGAAATGTTTCTTGAGCAGCAAATCATCGTATCAGAATGATTTCTGAAGAATCATGTGACACTGAAGACTGGAGTAATGATGCTGAAAATTCTGCTTTGCATCACAGGAATAAATTATTTTATAGTTATTTATAGTATAGTTATATTTATTAGTAAATTATAAAATTCTTTTCAAATATATTCAAATAGAAAACAGCTGGTTTAAATTAAAATAATATTTAACATTTTTACTGTATTTTTGATTCAATTAATGCAGTTCTGGTGAGCAAAAGAGACATTTAAATGGTAGTGTTTATATATATTGAGATATATTGAGAGATTAAAACAACTATAATGTTGTTTTAATGTTGTCAAAGTAAATTAGGTTAAATTTGGCAGCGTTGCTCATTCACATATTCAGGTCAAAAGTGTATGTTTAACAAGTTATGGGTCACTGAGGCCTGAACCAACTAAGCCTCTTTTCTGTCATATGTTAACCTTTAATCTTCTCTAACACCACCTGTCTGTGCTTATACTGATGCGAGTTAATGTTAATGTCCCTACAGTAAGGCTGTCACCATTCTGACCTCCAAAGCTGCTCTAGAACATTCCTCACGTAACACTCCATGAGTCCGGTGTATCTGAGGTACTTGGCATTAGTCTTCACAATCCTTTTGGAAGTACTTCACTAGTTTTAGAATGTGGACAAGTTTGTTTCAATCACATTGTCACAATTGTGCTGTATGAGCAGAGTCAACCAAAGTTCCCACATCTGATTTCGACATAAAACCCCTCACCTGCGGCCCAGTCTACAGCAATGCCTCGTATGCCATTGCGTCCGATTCCAGAGGTGACAATGCTTTGGAATCCAGATCCGTCCGGTTTGATCCGGCGGATTCCGTTCTGAGACGCCACGGTGCTGCTGAAGTCACACCAGTAAATGAAACCGGAAGGCATGTGCACGTCTACATGGAGAGCATTGCGGCCTACAGGACACACAGACACATACATTCACAAAGTGTTGTAGTGCAATAACATAATTTTTTTCTCTGTTGTGCCATGCATTGCTCATGATATGACACATTATTCACAAAATATTAGTAAAATGATGCTAGCAAAATACATGCTTTTTATTTGGCTGTAAAGCTTTAATTGCATCTCTGACATAAATATTAGTAATAAAAATGAGTTGCTAATTTATTCTAAAAAAAATGAAATACTATTTATTACATATATTACTTTTTCTAAATAATAAATAAGAATATTTATTCATTTTTATTACAAAGTAATAATTTTTTTTTTTATTTATAGTATGAAAGAATAAATATCACATAAAAGAATAAAAAAATAAATAAAATTAAATCATTTGGAAATAATATATTAAATTAAACATACATTTAAATAAATAGTAAATAAAATTATTTTTATACATAAGCTTTTGTTAAAATGTAAAATATTACAAAAAGTAGTTCAAATAGTCCACTTCTGTTAATCGATTCAACACTCATTAATGTTTTGAACGCCATGTTTCATATATTAAAAAATTATTTAGTATATATATATATATATATATATATATATATATATATATATATATATATATATATATATATATATATATATATAGAGAGAGAGAGAGAGAGAGGGAGAGAGAAAGAGAGAGAGAGAGATAGATAGATGTGGTTACATACAATAGTTAATTGGGTGTGATTAATCGCGATTAATCGATTTTACAGCACTAATAATTATATATAATTTTATACATATGGTCATTTTTATATATAGTTTATGTAAAGATGATAAATTATTTTAATTTTCCGAATTTATTAGTTTGAATAAAACTACTATATAAAATATAAAACATATTTAATACAAAAATATATTGTAATTATATAATATATCATTATCATACTATATTATATTAATTAAATAAATTATACTGTTTGATAGAATAGTATTTTTAATAATTGTTTTTCTATACCACCCAGTCCTCCTGAAACGCACCTCTGCCTGCCACAGGCACCATAGACTCGGAGTGATCTGCTCCCTCCAGACTGAAGCCCTTGATGGCAGTGAGCATAGAGATCACCATGTAGGATTGGTATGGAGAACAGGTTCTGTTATCAGCACTGAGTCTGAACCCCGTCGCACAGGCGCAGCTGAACAGGCCACCGGGACGAGGCAGACACAACTGCTCACACGTCCCCACGTTATTACTGCAGCCGTTAGACGATCCTGCTGAGGCTACAGGCAGACAGACAGACAGACGGCAGATAAAGAGAATGAGAAACAGATATACAGTACTGCAAATAGGTAACCATAAGAGTATATGATACTGACTCATACCTATCTATTTTGGCTATGTATACACATTCCTGGTGCATATCAGTGTGTAGCAGCACTGATATATTGGGACTCTGCTTTGCTAGCACTTCCAGATCTTACTGGATAGACTTATACAATAGACGGTGTTCACAGCCCTGGAGAATGAACATGTGCACTGAACACCGAACAAAGGGACACTGATTCTTCTCCACATAAAGCTGAGCGTCCCCCTGAGGCAGAGGGGAACTAATTGGTAAACTGATATCCTATTGAAAGTCATTCATCCCTCTCTGGTAATTGCTACACGGACATCAGGGTTATGATGACTTCCAGAAAAGACCACCCTACGTCAACCACAGAATGAATCAGAGATGAATGATCAAAAAATGGCACCGTGAAATGCATTTTAAGCCTCAATTGCAATTCAATTTTTTTAGCTGCACACCCTCAGAAACCAACTGCTGCCTTGATCAACATAATCAAAGACAATATAATGAAAAAGATAATGTATTTTTTTCTTGTCGTTACTTGTTTTCTACATAATGATTTGGCAAAACTGTATATAAAAACTCATGCCAATAAAGTACTTTAAATTGAATTTAAATGAATTAAAAACTTGCCTATTTTACCCCAACATGAGGGTGTGATGTGTAGTTTTATGTTTATTAGAGTTCATAGAGTTTTTTTTAGAGTTGTTTATAAGAGTTCATCAGCTTAGCAACATGACAACACTGCATAAAGCTGTATAATGGCTTGATAAATGTCTATATTTGTGTGTGATGTGAAGTTTTTTTGCTTAGAAAGAGTTCATGTTAGAGTTGTTAGCTTAACAACATGCTAACACCAAACTCCATGTGCGCTTTGCGTGGGAGGAGCTATTTGTATGATGCATTGAGTTAATGCCTATCTAGAGACTTCAAAAAAAAAATGTATCCAATTTCAGAAGGAAGTAGCCTATGAAGGTAATAGACAACAAGAGCTTACTAGGTTTTGGAACAGAGCCATTATGTTTTTTTTTAATATACTCACAGTCTCTGTAGTGTACTTTGAGTACTCTCAGACCGGCCACGTTATCCCGCATTACGACGCGGTTGAGTCCCGTGGCTTTGTCGACGCGTTCAATCACCTCAAAGTCTCGATCTGTGAAGTACAGGTAGGCGTCGTATACAGCCACACCCCACGGATGGGACAGTCCACTCACCATAGTGATGCGGTTTGATCCATCGGGATCGCCGCGCTCGATCTGAAACAATAGAAAACAGTTATTTTTGAAATGCAGCCTTGGTAAGCAAAAGAGACTTCTTTCAAAAACATAAAAATCCTATGTACTGTATGCCAATTAATTAATCACTATTAATTCAATCCCTTAATTAATCAATGCATGCAACTACATTAACGTTTCTGACTGCCATACCACGCCAGTTCCTGTAACGACCCAGTAGAGCTTGTTCTCTCTGATGTCTATAGTTATGAACTCCACATGTTCCAGATTATGGGTGAAGAGGATGGCCGCATTGGAGCCGTCCATATCTGCCGATGCCACCTTGGCAGGGATCCCACTCTCTGTTCCCTGATCTGTCCAGTACATCTTTCTAAAACAAAGACAGAGCATCACTAAACAGAATCACATGTATGTGAACCATAACATATAGGAAATACGTCTGTTTTGCCTCTGCGTTTGTATACAAATACAGCAATTTCATGCTTCTACAAGTACATATATTCTAAGGACTGATCATGACTATGTGTACTTTGCTGTTTAGCGTGCTCAGGCGGTTCAGTCCTGGCAGATGACATTAAATCGGCTGGAGCTTGTTGAATTTGGTGATCAGGGTTAATGCCAGACTTCTGCTTATCTGGACTTACCCACGTGCCGGATCCACCGCAATGCCAACGGGAGCTCCTGCACCAGTAGGTGAGCCACTGTTAGTGATGAGAGTCTTCCTGTACTGACTTTCTCCTTTTAATCTGAGAACCTGAAACAAATCAAATTGGGTTTGTCACAATAACAGTACCAGTGAAATTTCCTAATTATCAATACCACTTTCTACACAGCAGCAAAACTGGTATGCTACACTAAAAATGGTAACATCAAAATTAACTGGTTTTATTAAAATAAAAAATAGTATTTAGCATCACTATTTTAACCCAGGTTTTATAAACTTTTTTATTAAATGACATTACTACATACTACTATTATACTATTATTATTTTCTCAGGTTGTTCAAGGAATAATTCAAATAAAAAACAAAAAATAAGTAATGAACAAAGAAAAAAGTATAAAACAAAAATCAATAAAACAAAGAAAAACAATAAAAAGTTTGTACCAAGTATTCAAGTAAATATTCAGAAATTGAAACCTAATGTACAGGTCTAATATTTTATATACAGTATATATTATATATATTATTTACATTTTAGTTCTGCCTGTTTAAATTTACTTGAGACAAACTGACAGTGATTACAGTAGTACCTCATCATATAGGCATTACATTTGTTTATTTATGTACCGAAAAAAATATGATTTTCATTGAAAATGTAATTTTTAACATTGTTATAGGACAATATTTGGCCGAGATACAACTATTTGAAAATCTGAATCTGAAGGTGCAAAACAATCTAAATATTAAGAAAATCGCCTTTAAAGTTGTCCAAATGAATTCCTTAGCAATGCATATTACTAAAAATCAAAAATTAAGTTTTAATATATTTATATTTACTATTATTTTTGAATTTAGCATTTATTTTTATATTTGCTGTTTTCACTTTAATTTTAGTTTAAGTTTTAGTAATTTTGTTATGTGCTTTTAACTATTCTTTAGTAATCTTCAGAATGTAGAAATAACCCTCAGCCCTGACAAGAACAAACTATGATGCAGGGAATGAGATCTGAAGTCTTGCAAACCTCTATCGACTGTGATGCAGGGTTAGAGTAGTACAGGTTCTGGGACATCCAGTCCAGAGCCAGTCCGACCGGAGAACCCTGGATGGCCGCTGGTGCAAACTCAGTTCTGTTGGTACCATCTGACTTCACTCGATGAATCTCACCCTGTGCAGATAAATAAGATACAGTTCATAGTAAAAAAAAACTAATTTTGGTAGTCAAAACACCTGTTAACTAGTTAAAATTAAGAATACAAGTGGTTTTAATCATTTGGGATCGGTAAGAAAGTGTTTATATGATTTACCGGATGTTCAACCCAGTAGATCATCTGCTCAGCATCATCAAAGTCGACGTCATATCCATTCAGCAGCCCGGTGACCGGCACCATGGCGTCATTGCTCTTGTCATTCGGGTTAAGCGGGATGCCATAAATGACGCTGTCCCTCACTACCACCAAGAATGGTTCCTCAACTGCAAAATCATCAGCCATAATTCATACGGTATTCATAAAAATCATAATAATGGGCTTTTCAGCAGTGACACATCTAACAATTACGTCATGTGAAATAATTACACAATTTCTGAGTGAACTGTTTCTGTAAGAACAATCACAGATGCATATATCCCGTGTGAAAAAGAAATACACTTTAGTATACTTAAAAAAAAATATTGAGGAAATAAAATATCTTACAATAATATACAATAATATATAACAAGGGCTGAAACCTGAGCGAGGTTGAGTTTGCCCTAAGAGAATGTTAAGGGCTTCTTAAGACTAAAGGCCTCTTGCGTGCTTTCATGCGTTACCGCCAGCTGAGCTGAGGGCTTTTATAATAGTAAATGTTTGCCTCTGCAAAGAAGCTTACTAAGTAAATCGAATATGGGTTGCTGTTGAAAAGTTTTCATTCCCCTGAAATCTATATCCAATTTTAACAGAAGACTGCTTCATTCATTCACTGTGAAGCAGATTAAATGGACAGAGGTCAGCGTTACAGACAAAGACACATGCATTATTCATTAAAAGCAGCCACAAGCAGGAATAAACTGTAAAACTCATTGCATTAATTTATCTTATCCATTGCGTATTCATTAAAGTCCTTTACTGATGCCTTGTTCTATTTATGACGTACTGAAAAACCCCTATCGGTCGATGTATCTCGTACCTCTAGCACATGTGAACTGGTCAGCAGCGAGAGTCCATCCAGACGGACAGGCACAGGAGTAAAACCTGGGACCGATCGCTGACAGGAGGCAGATATGAGTGCAGGGGCTCGATCGGGGGTCACAGGGGTTATAACCTGAAGAAAGAACACAGCGAAGCTTTGAAATCAACATGAAGGACTATATTACCCTTTTATAACATGTTTATGGTTTTATGGTGTGCAGCTAGTTTATCTGGCTTTATTTCAGGTTTGTGATCAGTGTTGTACCTGCAGGCTGTCTGGCTGGATGAAGTGCCACCAGACCCATGGGCTGGGGCAGACTATACAGCATCACCGTCTGGTTCTGTCCGTGCCACTTGTTGGCTCGGATCACACGGTTGACGTATCTGTCGGTCCAATAGACAAAATCCTCAAAAATGGTAATTGCGTGGGGATGTTGCAGTACTTTTCATTGAGAAACAAGAGGTGTTTTATTCACATGAAAAATACAAGGGTTTGCAAAAGTGATGCTCTATCATGTGACCAAAAATTGAGAAGATTTTAATGTAGACAATTAAGTAATGAAGAAAGGCAGTTCCAGTTGAGTTTTCATATTATTTAAAAGTCCCCATTTTCTTTACAGAAATTAAAAATGCATTGTATGCACTCCATTAAATGTCTTGTGCATCTGCATTCACATACTTGCAACTACATATTGATCCTAATATTCAATCAACAAACACTGTAAATCATTGATGGATTCAATGATTGGGTTTATGAAATTCATATTTGCTTACACTGCAAAAAAAATGTCTTTCTTCCTTGGTATTGTTGTTTTGGTATCAACTACAAATATCTAAACGTTCTTTAATCAACGTCAAAATGACAAAATAAGAAGTCTGAAAATGTATCAGAATGAAGTGGGTTTATGGTTAAAACAAGAAAAATAAAAACTTAATCTAATGGGAAATCAAGTCTAATTTTCTTTCTTTCTTCTAAGACTTCTTTCTTATCTTATTTTCTAGCATTTTTTTTAGTTGATTCTTGTTGATTAAAAAAGTTTTTTATGGTGGAAAAGAAGAAAAAAAAAAATAATGATGAGGAAGATCATTTTTTTAGTGTGTGATATATTGTGTAACCCTTGTCATATTCGTAAACATAAATGAGTACATAAAACAAAAGGTCTCACCAAATCACTGGCCAACACTTGTTTTCGGTTCTTTCCATCATAATCACAGTAGTCGATAAAGTCTAGGTAAGCGTCAGCAAAGTAAAGCAGGTTGTTAGGGTAGTCAATAGTTAAGCCATTGGGCCAATAAAGTTTGCTGCTGATGATCGTGGTCCTTAATTTCCCATCCATGCTGGCTCTCTCGATACGAGGATTTCTGCCCCAGTCCGTCCAAAACATCAGGTGTGTGCTGAAATACATAAAAAAGGGATATTGTTTTCAGCCACTGGTCATTAATTTTTATATACTTGTTATTTGGCCACTTACTTGTTTCTAGGGTCCACTACCAGACCTCTTGGATTGGTCACGTTTTCACTAATCAGCACCGTTCTGTGAGACCCATCCAGTTTTGACACCTCTATGGTCTCCAAAATATAGTCTGTCCAGTATAGGTTTCTGCCGACCCAGTCTACGGCGAGACTCTCGGTCACAGTCACTCCACTGTCAAAGATCTGCCGGGAAGAGAAGGATATTTTTAGGGTTAAATGTTGGTCATGTTGACTGTGAGGGTGCTGGAGTTGTCTTCAAGTCACTCACCACGGAGCGATTAGTCCCATTTTTGTGAGCGCTCCATATTCTGTCCTGGGTGGTGTCAGACCAGTAAATACGTTCCGTAACCGAGTCGAAATCTACGGCCACGATGTTGCGGCCATCGCGCACTAGAGACCGAATAATGTTTGGCTGTGCAAGGATGTCGTCTGATACAATCTGATTCCGACTGGCCACTAAGAGCAAGGCCTCTCGAGATCCTGTCAGATTGAGAAAGAAATAGAGTACAGAATGATTTAAAATATAATTACAATTTAAAATAGCTTTTTATATTTAAGCTTTTTATTTTCATATATTTTTAAATGAATTTTATTCCTGTGATTTAACAATAATAAATATTAAAAAATTATATATATATATATATATATATATATATATTTTTTTTTTTTTTTTTTTAAATAATAAAATATTACAAACAACATTTTAAAAATGTAAGCATTTATAATAAAAAAAAAAATCTCATTTTAAAATAAAGTCTTCGATACTAAGAAATAACACAAATGAAAGTATGAGAATTATGAAGTGACCAAAAAAAGTTAAACAATACACTTGATGCTTTTCATTTACTGTCCAATATTCAATCAATCTAATAAAAAATTAAACCAATAATTTTTCAAATTAAAATTTAGTTTTGCAATGAAATTCTTAAGAATGGACAATTTATATTTGCCTACAAAACTCCAATTGCAGTCATTCAAGCATAAGCCTTTAAATCAAAAGGCTTTCACAATGATGAGAAACATCAGTAATTCAGTCAGGTGTGTCCAACTTGTGACTGGCAGTCAGTGCTTTGTGCTTCATATTTGGATCGCAATATGTGATTATAATTTAAAGTAGACCGTTATCTCAAAACATATCAAATAACCTTGACAGGACTAGAAATTAATCCAAACATGCATCAGCTCTCAGTTATGAAACTAAGCAAGACATATCTGACATGGCCAAATAGAAGGATAAAAAAAGAGTCCCATTGAAAAGCAACATTCAGAAAGAAGATGAGGTATATCGGATGACAGCATTTTTCAACAGGTTATCTCGAGGGAATGGGCTCTTGTCAGTGGCAGAGCTCATAAACAACCCTTTGTTTGGTGATTACCACCTAATTACCCCCCCCATAAGAGAGTTTGTGACTGACATTATGTTATTTGTCTTATCAGTGGTAATCCGAGAGGCTACACAAGACCAATTGGCCTCCGGAGTCTAATCGTGGCTCCACTCCACTAATATCTGTCTTAGCACTGTCAGAGATCACAAAGCTCAGAGGAGACGCACAAACCTGAGGCCTTGCAGGTGCGTCCGTCTGCCTCTAGAGTGTATCCATCCTGACAATGGCAGCGGAAGGAGCCTCTCTCATTGAAGCAGTGCTGACTGCAGACACCCGGAGGATGGCATTCATCGATGTCCTCGCAGGTCTTTGAGTCGTTACTCAGCTGGAAGCCCATAGGACACGTGCACTGGGCTCCAAACGGGCCCTGAATGCAGCCGTGAGTGCAGCCCGCATTGTTATCCGTGCAGCTCTCCTGATCTATGAGGAAGCAGAGAAGTTCAGATGAAAGACAATGTGAAGAAAAAGCATGCATGACGATACAAGGTATTCTGCGAACATGCTGAGCACAACCATTAAAGGGCTGAGCAATATACAAAAAATCTGTATATTTCTAGATTTACTAATAAAAATGCATACAGTACAAAGTTTTTTTTTCCTTTTCATTCAAATGAACCATTTTTGTGACCAAACAGCCATTTTAATAAATTAAAAAAGTTTGATGCAAGACAGGGTTATTATATTAAACTAAAACCATTTTTAATTAAATAAAATATTTAAAAAACATTTTTTATTTCCACTAGTTGCCAAGGAAATATTTCTCATTTTCATTTAGTTTAACTAAAATAACTAAAATTAAAATTGAAATAAAAATGAATAAAAACTACATAGAGGTATAAAAAAACTGTAAAAATTAAAATGAAAACGTAAATTATAAAAAATAAAATAATTAAACCTATTAGTAAAAACTATAATAGTATATCACCGATGCTACAATAACACTGATGCAAAAAGTAAAACTATAGTTAAAAATGACCATGAAATGTTTTCCACTGCAAAAACAGCAATATTTATTTACATATATCAACATTTTAATAAACAAAAAAATTCCACATGGACAGTTATGTGAACGTTATCGATAGTACAAATGAATCAGTGAATCGGTTCGTCTGGTAGAAAAGGAATCAAAATTACAAACTCTAAAGTAATTTTTGTTACTATAAAGTTAAAAAAGGGAAATGTAATGTTTAAAAAGGTTTTCATTCAAATGAACCATTTTGTGACCTAACAGCCATTTGTGCCAATTAAATTCAAAATGCTTAATGCATGTAAAATACAGTAAAAATAATAAGTTAAAAGTGAGGCATATTTTACACAGTTCTTCACTAATTGAACAATGAATGAAGAATATTATTATTATTATTATTATTTATATATTTTCATGCACCATCTACATACATTTATATTAAAGCATTTTAATATAGAAAAATGCCACATGAACAGTTCTATGAACATTACAGATGATGCAAATGAATCAGTGAATCAGTTCGGCTGTTGGGAAATAAGTCAAACTAACCTACTCTAATGTTGTTTTTGCTACTAAAGTTTAAATAAACAAAAAAGGACTGGCAAACCCAATCTAATGTCACTGTCCTCAAGAAACTCAATGTCCCAAAAAGTGCATTAAAATCATTATAATATTCATAAAGTTGCTTAATTTCCAAAATCATTATGAATATATGGTGAATATTCAATATATTGCCCAGCCCTAATGTTTACTGTTTAAATCGAAGTGGTTGTGTACCATTTCTACGGACTAACACGTAATTTCTTTCAAAAACAGTACTACAAACTACATCTCTAAGTGACTATAATGCTAAACACACACAATCTTGCCATATTTAGACACTCTGATCATAACTGGACGGTTGGTGAGTACAGCCAGACAGATACTGAGATAGATTAGTGCTTCATGCAGAGGATTGTGGGTGATTAGGGATATAGCCTACCTGGTAAGGGCTCATCTGTGAGAGGGGAGAGCAACATGGAAGGAAAATCACAGATCATTGCAGTGTTATTTTCCAGATTAGCTAAACACATGCATGATTTGATGACACATGGGATTTATAACACAGACGACACACTGAAATATTCCATGTATTGAAATCAACCGACTGACCACATGGATGGCCATTTAATGGTTTCAATATCAACAGAAATATTAAAGATTTTAATGCAATCGAATGTTCTGACATAAGGCTGATGATACACGGGGCAACATTTTGAGCACTGTTGCCAGGCAACAGGCAAACAGGTCTAAAGTATCCAGAGAGAAATGTGTTACCCATTCTCAATGGGAAAGTGCCCAAGAAACATTGCTCAATAAAAGTTGCCCCGCAAAATTGCTCAAAAAGTGGCCCCATGTAACATCAGTCTTTCAATGCAAGATAAGCTCAAATAACAGTTTGTAACATGAATGTGGGTAACCAAACAGCTGCTGGACCCCATTGACTTCCATAGTATGGACAAAAAATAAATAAAAACAGAAGTTAATGGGCACCATAAACTGTTGGGTTACCCACATTCTTCAAAATTTACTCTTTTACATTCAACAGAAGAAAGAAACTCATACAGGTTTGAAACAATTTGAGGGTGAGTAAACAATGACAGAGTTTTCATTTTTGGGTGAACTATCCCTTTAAGAATGTTTAACCATATAGACAGCTCATTAGGTTTAAGAACAGAGTCAAGATGTTCATTAGGGAGCTAATAGCTAATAGGCTGACCATCAACTTCTAATCTTAACAAAAACTAGTCAATATGCTTTATTTATAAAGTGTATACACCATTCAAATACCACTAAAAAAAGAAAATAATACTTTTATTCTGCAAGGATAGATTTAATTGATCAAAAGCAACAGTAAAGACACTTCTAATGTTACCAAAGATTTATATTTTAAATAAAAGTTGTTCTATTCATTAAAAAAACTGTTTTTAACACTGATAATAATAAGAAATGTTTCTTAAGCAGCAAATCAGCATATTAGAATATTTTCTGAAGGATCATGTGACGTTGAAGACTAGAGTAATCAAAAGTTTGATCACAGGAATAAATGACATTTTAAAAGATATTCAAATAGAAAACAGTTATTACTGAATATTTAATCAAATAGATGCAGCCTTGGCGTGCAAAAGAGACTTCTTTCAAAATCATACAAAAATAATAACAATCCCGAACGTTTTGCAGAATAGTGTACATGTATTACGTACTGCTGTAAATCTCAGTGAAACATACGGCATGACTTACTGCAGAGAGGGGATTCGTCGGCGCCGTTGGGACAGTCTGGCGTGTTGTCGCACACCCTGCTGAGGTTAACACACACACTGTGTGCAGGGCACTGCCACTGCCAGCTGGGACAGCGGAACGGCGGCGTGGGACAGTCTCGCTCGTCGCTGCCATCCCGACAGTCATTATCACCGTCACATATCCAGCCACGGAAAACACAGTTCCCATTATCACAGCGGAACTGCGAGGTGGGGCACGTGCGCGGTGGGCACGCGTGGTGTTCGTCTGAGCCATCTTCACAGTCTGGGTGTCCGTCACATTCCCAGATCGCAGGAACACAACTGCCGTCTGACTGGCACTGAAACTCACTCTCATGGTGACACATGCCGGGTGGCCTAGTGGCTGGAAGGGTCAAAGGTCATGCTAGCTTAACATAAGATACATCATAAGATACATCATAAGTTTCCTGAGGTTTATATTAAATGAGGATTAATCAAGAACATGTCTAGGTCATGTTTCACCCCAAAATCATTCATTTTTTATAATGATTAAATTGAATTAAAAATATAAAATAATAATTTTTTTCTTTAAAAAAAAAAAGAAAGTTTTTTTTTGTAGGATCTTTAGAATTTTTTATTTTTTTTTTATTTTCATAATTTTAATTACTGTAATGCAAAACATTTCACATTCTTAGTACTATAGTGTAAATAAATGCAATAAGAATTATAATCTTATTTTAAAATAATGCATTTATGAAGTATGTGTTGTACCAACTTTAGAGTAAATAAAAATTGCTAATTTAAATTTTTTTTAAATCATTGTTACAGTACTTGTTTTATACAGTTTTAAACAATTATAACAATGTAAATTTAATATGAATCACCATTGAGAATGATGGGAATTACACAACTATGTTAATAACATTTTTAAAAATATATAATTATAAAAAAACAAACATCCAAAATAATGTCAAAATGCAAAATAATTATAATTATTATTATTATTTTCTTAAAATATGTAGCCTTTTCACTCCATTTATAATTTTTATCTTTAGATTCTAGGGTGAACAGTGACCTGGAAATGTTTTTGTTAGATTCACCCATTTATATACTGTACATGTAATGCAATTTCCTAAACAATTATCATGGTACTACTGAAGATTATCAGAACTGTTTATTTGTTTATACTTACGACAACCAGATTCATCCGAGCGATCGTTACAGTCAAACACCCCGTCACATCGGTAGTAGGAGTTCACACACTGATGCCCATTTGCACACTTAAACTCATAAGCTGTGCAGTTGTACACTGATGATCAGAAGAACAAGAATCACTCAGATCAAGAAAAACAAATCAACACCAAAAAATCTGTTTGATCTGATTTGAACTTCCATAAGAGATTTTATTATACTGTTTATTTTGTGAAGATTTGTGTGCAAGGAGTATTCTTCTATGTTTGCACAGCTATTGGTAGGCATGTCTGGTTTATGTTGAAATACTTAGTAAAGAATTTAAATGGTATTACAACATTTTTAATATATACACCATTTTTATATAAACAATATGTACCGTTATGATGAAATTTGCTCCTGCATATAATGGACTCTTACCACAGCCCTGTTCATCCGCTCCGTCTGCACAATCTCTGTCTCCATCACACACATAATTGGGGTCAATGCAGCGGTGGTCCGGACACTGGAACTGACCAGGGTGGCATGTGCCTATAGAATCTAGAAAAAGAGACATCAGAAGAAAAGTTTGATGCTCAGAAGATGCTCTTTCAAAGCTTGGAAACTTAATGGCATTCTCAGTTACATTTCATTCAGAAGAATACAAAGTTGAACAGCACAGAGCAATTAGCTGAAATAAAATAAGTGTAATTTTTTTTTTATTCAATTTTATTTCAGATCAAGTTTATTCTATGTCAAGTAAAAACTGATTATGTTTTTTTTATGGTTATGTTTTCAGTTAACTATAATATCCCTGGGTCTCACCACAGTTGTTCTCATCGGATCCGTCTCCGCAGTCATTGTCGGTGTCACAGAGCCATGTGCGAGGGATGCATTGATGGTTGGCGCAGCTGAACTGGTCGGCCTGGCAAGTGCCAGGGCTCTGGGTGGGACACTCCCTCTCGTCACTGCCATCAAAACAGTCATTGTGTCCGTCGCAGTGCCAGCTTCTGGGCACACAGTGCTGATTGGCACAGGTAAAGGCAATGGGCGAGCATGTGTTATCTGTGAGCCAGCACAGTGAAGAAAAATGAACACATTTATTTTCATAAATGTGAAAATAAATCACTCTTCAAGT
Source organism: Cyprinus carpio (assembly GCF_018340385.1). Classification (NCBI taxonomy): domain Eukaryota; kingdom Metazoa; phylum Chordata; class Actinopteri; order Cypriniformes; family Cyprinidae; genus Cyprinus; species Cyprinus carpio. The sequence goes on along the minus strand of NC_056580.1, from coordinate 26,265,401 downwards.
GAAAAAAACTTTAAAATCTCATAAAAATGACAAAACCATCTCATAAAAACATCAAAAATCTCATAGAAATGCATGCATTCTTTTAACTCAAAGAGTAGAGCATGGCGCTAGCAACGCCAACATCATGGATTTCGAGTTTCGATGTTAATTTTAATTTGCTTTGGTTGAATTTATATTTATTGCCATCTTAGCTTCTCTAGTTTTAAGACATGTACAAAGTGTTTTGTTAGTTTTAGTGCAAAACACTTCATACACTACTCCTAAATGTAATGCACGTAAATGTAACGATGTGTATTGTGAAAAGCACTATACAAATAAACATGAACTGAACTTAATTGAATTTTGAATTGTTAAATTCACTGCTGTGCCAAGCTGAAAGTTGGTAAGAGGAACTGTGTAAAGAGCTTTGATAAAGTAACCTAATAAATGAAAACTGTGTCCTGGCGATTGCTCATTGCTACCTGCTTATCAGCACATGAATATTTGAATGAAATATAATTATAAAACATTACTATTAGCGCCACAGTTGGCCTCATCGCTGTTGTCATGACAGTCATCGACGCCGTCACATTGGTAGCTGTGGGGGACACACTTCCCGTTAGTGCATGAGAAGGAGTTGGAGCCACACTGGAGGGTCGGAGGCTCATTGGATGGATCATCCACACACGTCTGCTGATTCGCTTCCAGCTTCATTCCGTATGGACAGCCACACACTCGCTGGGAGTACGGCGCTGGGAAACAGAAATGACTGCAGTCTCCATTTGGGTTTGTTTGCCTGTTGCAGAAATTAGATCCTGTTGGGGGTAAAATGCAATGAACATTGATCATTCAACTATTCTGCAACCACATTTAGATAAATGGCCCTGATATGTTTGTGGAGACATTACATTCAATGGCAAATTGAGTAAATTAATCAAAAGAAAGTGAGCCTCACCAATCTGTGAATCAGCGTTGAAGGATTTGACATGCATGATGTGGCTGATCCCTTGGCGGATGATCATCATCTCCCCTCCGTCTGTTTTACGGACCCGCACGATTCCACCCAGCCGCCAGTCGGTGAAGTACACATAACCTGCACCAGCAAACTTCATTAATGTAATCGAACAGGCCATCTCTGAGAAATAACAGTTCATGATAGATAGACAGACAGACAGACAGACAGACAGATAGACAGACAGACAGACAGACAGACAGACAGGATTAGTTAGATAGATGGTTAGATAGATAGATAGATAGATAGATAGATAGATAGATAGATAGATAGATAGATAGATAGATAGATAGATAGATAGATAGATAGATAGAGAAACAGACAGACAGACAGACAGACAGACAGACAGATAGATAGATAGATAGATAGATAGATAGATAGATAGACAGCCAGACAGACAGACAGACAGACAGACAGATAGATAGATAGACAGACAGACAGACAGAAAGACAGACAGACAGACAGACAGACAGATAGATAGATAGATAGATAGATAGATAGATAGATAGATAGATAGATAGATAGATAGATAGACAGACAGAGAAACAGACAGACAGACAGACAGACAGACAGACAGATAGATAGATAGATAGATAGATAGATAGATAGATAGACAGACAGACAGACAGACAGACAGACAGACAGAGACAGACAGAGACAGACAGACAGACAGACAGACAGATAGATAGATAGATAGATAGATACATAGATAGATAGATAGACAGACAGACAGACAGACAGACAGATAGATAGACAGACAGACAGACAGATAGATTGATAGATAGATAGATACATAGATAGATAGATAGATAGACAGACAGACAGACAGACAGATAGATAGATAGATAGATAGACGGTAGGACATGATTATAGATGGTAGGAAGGAGAGACAGACAGATAGATGATAGACAGACAGACAGACAGATAGATAGACAGATAGATAGACAGACATAAGGTGTGTTCACACATTTACTGACAGACATACAGATAGATATAGACAGACAGACAGACAGATAGACAGGTAGACAGACAGAAAGGTAGGTTGGATTGATAGATAGATAGATACATAGATAGATAGATAGACAGACAGACAGACAGACAGATAGATAGATAGATAGACAGACAGACAGACAGACAGATAGATAGACAGATGGTCAGACAGTAGGAAGGAAGGAAGACAGACAGATACAGACAGACAGACAGACAGACAGACAGATAGATAGATAGATAGATAGATAGATAGATAGATACATAGATAGATAGATAGATAGACAGACAGACAGACAGACAGATAGATAGATAGATAGATAGATAGATAGACAGACAGACAGACAGACGGATAGATTGGATGGTAGGAAGGATGTATGACAGTTATTTAGACAGATAGACAGACAGACAGATAGACAGAAAGATAGACAGACAGATAGACAGACAGACAGACAGACAGACAGACAGACAGATAGAAAGACAGACAGACAGACAGACAGATAGACAGATAGATAGACAGACAGGCAGAAAGATAGACAGACAGACAGAGAGATCAGACAGACAGACAGACAGACGGATATAGATAGACAGACAGACAGATAGATAGATAGATAGATAGATAGATAGATAGATAGATAGATAGATAGATAGATAGATAGATAGATAGATAGATAGATAGATAGATAGATAGATAGATACTAATAAACTCACCTCCAAAAATAGTAAGTCCAAACGGATGGGAGATCTGAGTGATGCGATTCAAAGACAACCTGTTTTGTCCGTCAAAGTTGCTGTGCTCGATCTTATCAAAGAAGGCGTCCACCCAATACAGCCGCATGGCACTGAGAGGCAGAGACACGATCAAGAGGAGAGCGTTTTAGACCAATGCTGAGAAACAGGATTATGTCAGATCATGATTTAAGGAGATTAGGAGCGAATGCGCAAAACAAAACAAATAATGATGAGTCACGGCTTTAGGAAGCCGTCAAAGTTAAACCAAAGGGAGGAAGAAATATGAATGAAACAGAAATGGGTTATTGTTTGTGGTATTATGAGCACAACTGAATGCTGTATTATTGTGGTTTCAGTAACTCACCTCCAGTCAATGGCCAAGCCATTGGGCCAGCCGAGAGTGGTGTTTACAATCGACTGAGCATGTGACCCATCACCCCAGGCCCGCATAATCTTTGCAGGACGGTACCAGTCAGTCCAGAAAATATAACTGCCGAGCACAAAGACACACACATGGCTTTAAAGGAAATAGTTCATCCAAAAATAAACATTCTGTCATCATTCATTCATACTCATGCCATTTTTTTTATTTTAATTTTTTTTTTTTATTTCCTCAGATGAACAAAAGCTTCATTAGTTAGCAATTCTAATGAATGGCCACTAGAACTTTTACGCTTCAAAAAGGACACAGAGTCACCGTAAATGTACAATGATAGTTGTTCATATTATATACACAACAGTTCAAAAGTTTGGGTTTGGTAAGATTAGTTAAAATGTTTTTAAAATAAGTATTTTATGCTTACCAAGAGCATTTATTGCATTTATTTGATCAAAATACAGTAAAAACAGTAGTATGGTGAAATATGATTACAATTTAAAATGTTTTCTGTTTCAATATATTTTGAACTTTAATTCATTTATATTATTTTTCAGGATTCTTTGATGAATATAAAGTTCAAAAGAACTGCATTTATTTGAAATAGAAATCGTTTGTTACACATCAATTGTATTATCTGTCACTTTTTATTAATTTAATGTATCTTTGCTGCATAAAACAATTATTTTCTTCGAAACAACTAAAAACTTTTGAACAGTAGTGTGTGTGTGTATAAAATATAACACATAAGTATAACACATTTCAGATTACTCAAATTGTTCTTTTGTATTTCTTCAATTTCTGAAGTCTTCATGTACTACTTTTATAATATACCTTTCACTTTTAGTTTGTCAGCCTCAGTCCTCATTCATTAAACTCAAAAGAGGTGTCAAAAGTCATACAGGTTTGGGAACAATGCCAAAATCACCACAAATCTTCACCCCGTGCCATCACCAAAACCATCAGCTGAGTTTTATTTATAAACTGGGAGGTATAGACAGTTTATCTCAGTGCTATGTGGGGTTTTCCCCACTAAGCCAAGTTCTTAGTGTGCACTACAATAACAGCCTTCATGCAGCACTAATCTAGTCTCCTGGGTCCAGAGAACTCATGACTTTGAAGCCATTGGAAATGTCCCACTAGCACGGCATAAAGAGCTCCTTTATCTGTGCCAGGTTCAAAGCAGAAGCAATCTATGAATGGCTGGGCACCTCCTGCACTATGAAAGGTGTGACTGGACACAAGTGGACCGATTGTTAATGCTTTTTCATGGTCTTAGGGTGACAGAGAGGCTCCCCCAAGCTGTGTTTTTGGCTTATGGTCGCATGCTGAATTGTGTTTGTTGACATTTGAACGTGCCTGGGATTTCAAACCCATGGTCACAACCATTTTTTTCCACAAAAGAGGAAGTTTGAGTGTGTTCATTTTGAGAATGCAATATTTAACCTAAAATAGCAAGGGTTCTGTTCCAAAATCTATTAAGCTCCCTACATAGACATAATTTTATGGCTTCATAGTGAAAGCTTTCCAAAAGAAAGGCAGCATAACTATAGCATAATTATGTATCCCATAATGCAAGACAAATATTGATAAATAATATAATATTTATCAATTATATATAAATACGATTCATTAAATAACAGTTCACATCATCAACTAAAACTATAAAATAAAATAATAAAATAAAAAATAAAAAAATAAAAAATAAATAAACTAGACTTTTATAAAAATCTAAAAACTTTAAATAAAAAAAAATACAAAATTAGAAGCGTCCCCTTGGCAGCTAACTGAAATAAATAAGTATAATTTGGGTTTACTAAAATAATTAAAACTAAAAATGAACTAAGAAATAAATTAAAACAAAAATTTAAAACAAAACAAAAGCACATATCACAATTACAAAAACATAATAATTCAATATATTGATAAATACTAATAGTTAAAAAGTATTAATAAATAATTAACAGTTTATAAATAAAACTAAAATTACATTAAACAAGTTTCGATGAAAAAGAAACAATTAAAAATAACTGCAATAAAATTCAAAATGTACTGTTTTATCTAATATTTGCATGTACTACGTTTATTAATCTCTTCTTTAGCTTAGCAGCATGTTAATACCAAACTCTATTGAAAGTTATTAACAGAAGTCCAGTCTCATGTGTGCTTTGCATGTTATTTTTATGATGCACAGAGTTGCGGCCTATGTAGATCACTTCAAATTGGTCACTTATGAGGTTCCATTTCACTCGTCCTATAGAAGGTAGCTGCCTAATTAGGCAGAACACAGCAAGGTAGCTCACTAAGCTTTGAAACAGAGCCATTGTATTAACTACTTTTCTTTTCTTATGTCTATAAAATAAAATATCATAAAAAAGACTAGCCAATAAAGGACTCACCCAGCCACCGGGTGGACCACTATGGATCTGGGGTTATTGAGGTTTTGTATAATGGCTCGTCTGGACTTATCTGCGACCTTCATGACAGATATACTCCTGTAGCGTGGATCCGTCCAGTACAGGTTCTTCGATATCCAATCATAAGCGAGATCTTCCACACCATTCACCCGATTGGCTGCTAGTACCTCCCTGCCTGTGCAGTTTAAAGCAAAGCAACACAAAGATTAGAGCGCAATCCACTGCCAGTCGTATGCAAACTAAAAAGATATGAAAGCAAGAAAGAACTCAGATTGCAGCAAATGTTTTTACAGCAGTCATTAGTAACCTCCAGTTGAAGTATAAAATAGGATGCATTACACTGAGCAAAAGTGACAGTACAGACATTTATAACGATCTCAAATGATTTCCGTATCAAATAAATGCTGTTCTTTTGAACTCTCTAATCATCAAAGAATCCTGAAAAAAATCTATCTTGGTTTCCACAAAAATATTAAGCAGCACAACTGTTTTCTTGATTTTGTGACACTGAAGACTTGAGTATGCTGAAATTCAGCTTTGCATCACAGGAATAAATAACATTTATTAAGTTGTAATATTTCACAATTTTTACTGTATTTTTGTCAGTGCAAATGAATATGCTTTCACTTAGATGTGGCTCACGGGTGTTGAATGAAACGAGCAAACTCTATATTGTTTTGGGTTGAGTCGGGGGAGGAGGGTATTGGTGTCCTGGATTTCTATTAGAAATGTAGTCCAACACCAGTGAACTCATGTTGTTGGCCTTTGAAGGCAGCAAAATGTGTTGTTGGCACACAGCAAATATCCAGAGGGCTGAGTGGAGTATTCAGTTAGTATCAGTTTCTCACTTTATCTGCTTACAAGTCAAGCACATTTCATCAAACAGAGCACAGATTTTGTTCTTTTTTCACCAGCAAAATGAATGGGATAAAATACCTTGAAATGAAGAACACAAGGGTTGGAAATTACAGGAGGCTTGGGGCAAAAATAAATGCCCCCCAAATTCAAGATATGGGGCAAAAAATGTCCCTGCACAGTTAATTAATTACAACTGTCACAGTTAAAGTAAAATATACAAATGAATAAAAAATGTTGATTGTGGCATTACATTTATATTTTCTGACATTGCACCAAACATTTGTTTGTATGCATTGTTTTATGCAGCATTTAGCAAACACACATATCTGTTGAGTGCATGAATGCAACGGCTCATTGAAGGGGTTTAGATTTTGACCTGCCGTTTTTTATGCATTCTACTAATCAACTTTAATAATAATTATTATAATATCAATTATTTATCATAATATTGCACCGCTACCCTGTAATAAGTAGTTAATTTATAAATGTTTATTTTGATGTTGATCATATTGGTAACAGCCTATAGTATTCTGACAGATTTAATTAATTGATTAAATTTATTTTTACATAAAAAAGACAACAGGCACATTTACAAAGGTAAAAATTGCATATACGTATGTCTGAAAGAAGTTAGTTGAAATCGCTTACAGCAGCTTTACTGAAATATGAACGAATTCTCACCGGTTCCATCAATTTTCTGTTTGTAGATGATGTTCTTCACTGTATCAGAGAAGAAAACTGAATTGTCCGCAGCACTGAAGTCCACTCCAACGAAATAAGATGGAGTTCCTGTGATGGGGAGAATGATGTCTTCCTGTGTGGACAGGTTGAAGGGGATCCCTCTGACTGCCAGCTGACTGGAGAACAGCAGAAACTGCCGCACAGCTGCAAGACACATATTTTCTCAAGTTGCTGCATCCCAAAATGTAGATTTTTTGTGTGATATGGCCTCTTTTAAAACACATAAGATGCAAAGATGCAATAATAATTTGCATCTTTGTAGACCAGATCCGTCTTACCCAGGCATCTCTTGCCATCAGCATGTAGATCGTATCCCATTCGGCAGCGGCAGCGATATCCCAGGCCGCCGTTATCAGTTCTGTGACTCAGAACACAGATGTGTTCACAGCCTCCTCGATCGGCGCCACAGGGGTTACTTACTGTTCAATCAAACAAGCGTAGATGTCAATAAATCACAAAAAGTATAGCAATAATTTCATGATATCTGTCAGTATTTTTGATTAAAGTGGCTATGTTTAAAACCTCTCCTAATCACAGTAATTCAACACCGCTGTGCAACAGGACAGATTAACAAAACATTTACACTACAAATATGATGCAATATCATTGCATTTCTGGTTATTTTCATGTCTGTTTTCAGTGATTTCAGTTCAAAACTATTTGGGCCACATTCACACCTATATTGAGCACTGACCACTTGTGATCTCATACCAAAGACAAATCTTAATATTAGATGTAAACAAGATCATTGGGAACAGGAATTGCACCAAATATGTGATCTTAGAGCACAAAACCAGTCTTATATTGCACAGGTCTATTTGTAGCAATAGCCAAAACTAATACATTGTATGGGTCAAAATTATCCATTTTTCTTTTATGCCAAAAATCATTAGGATATTAAGTAAAGATCATGTTCCATGAAGATATTTTGTAAGTTTCCTACCGTAAATATATAAAAACTTCAGTTTTGATTAGTAATATGCATTGCTAAAGACTTCATTTGGACAACTTTAAAGGTAATTTCCTCAATATTTTGATTTTTTTGCACCCTCAGATTCCAGATTTTCAAATAGTTGTATCTCGGTTGTATATTGTCCTAACAAACCATACATCAATAAAAAGCTTATATATTCAGCTTTAATATGATGTGTAAATCTAAATTTTGTAAAAATTGACACCTAAGACTGGTTTTGTGGTCCAGGGTCACATACATAGTTTATTGCAAAATATGTTATATATATTACAATATTTAAATATTAATTTTTTTAATATTTACACATTTGCATGTATTTGATATATTTTATACATTTGCATATTTCAATGTTACATTTGGGACATTTTTAATTTTACATTATACACATTTAGAATTTCAACATTTTCAACATTTTACTATTGTAATATCAAAAGCAAAACTAGCTTGTGGGTGTGATCTAATTAGAGATAATGAAGCCAGATGGGAAAGACTGGACATCGCTTTGGTTTCATATGGATTGCTTTATCACATAATATTTGTTTCGATAAGACTTGCTTCGTTTAAAAGTTAACATGTCAAGCTTTTTATAGATACTGTATATCTATCATGTCTCTGTGTTGAGTATTTGCTGAGTTACAGTTCATTTTAATGACACATTTCTAAATGAAGATCATACAGACCAAGGCGGCAGACAGTGCACCCTGTTTGTTTTCTTTATTTTACAAAAGCACAAAGTTTTGTTGTTATTAAGTGTGTATACAAAATGATGTATGGCTCTTATCTGTACGATCAAAACTGAAAGGGGCTTTAAAAAATGCAACAAAACATGCCGGCGCGTTCATCGACCCCAGAGGGTTAAAACAACTCCAAATATATTGTATTTTTTACTTAAAATCAGTCAATATTGCACCAGATTTTTTTATTACACCATTTGCGATTTACTACTTTATGAAATAAGTAGTATATTCCCTCAAAAAGCAAGACTTTCAAAAACTGAATTTTTGTTATAATGTAATAACATTTGTTGTAATGTAATGAAGTTGTAATGTAATCTGAGGTGAAACTGGCCGTTGTGTTATTTTAGTACTGTTTATCTATCATTATTAGTATTCAATAATATTTTGAATTATAATATAAATATTTTTTATATTTTTCAGTTTTTTAATTGCAATATTAGTTTAAGCTTCAGCATTTTGATGCTGAATTCCTAACAGTTTAATATACATACTGTAATAAAGAGTGCCAGATTTCAGACTTTCTAGCTCCTTACCAAAAGGCTGTCTGTATGCATGGACCATCGTCAGGCCATGTGGTCTCTGAGAGGTCCTGTAGAGCTCTTGTGGGCTGTTGTCACTGTATTTATTAGCCTTCATAACTGCCATCTTAGTCCAGTCAGTGTAGTAGACTGAATGCTCAAACAGAGTAATAGCAAATGGATGAGGAATCACAGACCCACCATGGACCACAGTTTTCCTATTGGAGAATTCAAATAAGATCTTAACAGACTTCCGGAAAGTGCAAACAACTTTTGAAAATCAGCATGCATTTCCAAATAAAACATCTCTGCAACCCCTAGAAGATACCTGTGCAAGCCATCATAAGTCGTTGTTTCGATATAATCATATCGGCTGTCCACCCAATATACTCTTTTAGTCTCAAGGTCCAAAGTAATCCCAGCAGGCCAGCCGAGTTTGGTCCTGATGATCCCGTAGCGATTGGTACCATCCATGTAGGCCCTTTCCAAACCCGGTTCCCCATTCAAAGTATCCCAGTCAGAGAAGAAAAGGTACCTAAACTCAAACAAAACAACCTCATTGTGAAACAAGAGACACTGTTTTAATCGCATTTAACATCTAAAACAGAAAATCCTGAATTAAATGATCCCATTATAATGATGGATCATGATTTATTAATCTCACATTGCACTGAAAGAGATGAAGAGCAACTTGAACTTCAAAGGTATTTACACAAATATATTGTTAGCACTCAGTTTGGAGAGCATCGGGTTACGGATAAAACCCTTGGGGATAAGAACAAGATTTTGAAATGAATACCCAAAGAATGTTATTTTCAAACACCAAAGCGATGCAGCTATACGCACTTATTGTCACTTCTCAATTTAGCATGAGGCCACCTGGCCGTATGACCCTATCGGGTTTCCATGAAGTTCATCTTTGCTTAATTACTTCGGACTAATCCTCACAGACAGTGTACAACATTCTCCTTCTCAGTATCTGAGATCAGCTTCATGATTGCACTTACAATGGATGTGGATTAGTTGGAGGAAGCAAGGGTAAGATTAAAGTCAACGGGAAGCATCTGACGTCTCCCTTGGGAACTCACCCCACGGTCGGGTCAAGTGCAAGACCTCTCGGGTTGCCCAGGTGCTCGGCGATTAATGTGACCCGATTGCTCCCGTCCAAGTCCACCATGTCGATTCTGTTGACGCTGGCCTCCACCACGTACAGCTTGTTATTCACCCAGTCCACGGCCAGGTTTTCAGGATAGTCCACAGATACGTTCAGCACCACCCGCAAACGTGACCCGTCCATATCCACTGAAAACACCTTTTTGGAGCAAACAAGTTGTGGTTAGGGAAGTTGTCATTGAAGTTTTGATATCCGGCTGAAAAGACCAGCATATGTTGTAAATATTGTAAAATATCATAAATAATAACTATTATAAGTAACTGAAATTACTAAATAAAAACTATCAAAATCACTGGTAAAATAAAATAAAATAAAATAAAATAATGAAATTAAAAAGAAATAAAATAAAATATTAGGTGAAAAACTAAATGAAAATTAGAAATGCTGGTTAGAATTGAAATTACTAATTAAATTACTCAATTAATAAAATAAATATTATACATACAATTTTATAAATAATAAATATTATAAATTAACTGAAATGACGTAAAAACAACTAAAACCATTTTTGTACATTTAAATGATGAAATACTGTACAATAAAATATAAATAATAGATGAAAAGCCTAAACTAAGTGAAAATTAGAAATGCTGCCTTGCCAAGTTGAAGAACGGAATATACTTTAATTGAATTCACTTTCACTAAATTAACATTACAGAAATCTATGATAAATAATAAATATCATAAATACATGAATGATTTAAAAATTAACTGAAATTACTAAATAAATAACAACTACAACATTTTTGTTAAAACGAATAAAGTGAAATAAAATAAAATATAAATATTAGATGAAATATTTTAAACTAAATGAAAATTAAACATTTTGAAATTATTAACTAAATTTCTAAATAACTAAAATGAATATTCTAAATAAATAAATAAAAATTAAACTACTAAAAACATAAAAAACTAAAGAACTAAAACCGAAATACAATTAAAAATAAAATGGCATAATGAATACAATGGCTAAAAATTAAACTAAAATTAAAACTGAAACTATAAAAATAAAAGCAGTACTATATATATAAAAAAAATAAAAGTATACAAGTAATACAAAAATAACACTGGTTTAACCATCACAAATCCCTTGCCTTCCCAGCTTCACTTGAAAGACCACGATGGTCAATAAGCCTCAGGTTTGGATAACGAATGTCTAAACTAGTTTCTATGTGGCACGAAACCAGCCTATGAAAACTGATCTAAGATGGTCTTTTCAGCTGTAATCCTACAAGAACATAATCAAAACTTGCTCAAAACTTGACATTACATTCTCTTCTTAGATAATCATGGTAATAAGATTGTGGTCTGGCTTATATCATCTGACATCTGATAGTTTGGCTTTCTCCGCTGCCCCAGAGATGGTACTCTGAAACCACTGCCCTGTTGATTAAAAGATGGCACCAGTTTCTCAGGCTGGATCCCTTGGCATCATAACACAAGCTAAGGCACCAATGCTCTTTGCAAGCTTTGCCCTTCAGAAACCAGAGCCAAACGTCTAAAGACTATGATTCTAAGCTGACCCGTTTAACAGACACTCAAGCTGTGAAGGTGGTCTGGTGGTGTGGATCTCTGAGACCCCCTGCCATGATACTCCGAAGCCCGTCTCCTCACATGTACCCACTTTTTTTGTTCCATGGCTGATCTCCAAATCACAAAGTAGCCAAGAGTTTGAAACAAAGCTCTCTGAGCTGGCCAAAAAATGCATAAAAAAAGGGAAGAATATTGCACGCTCACTCCAGATCCTCTCAGGTTGCATAAAATTACGCAGAAATATGCAAGCATTTCCCTGCCTATCAGACACTTTCTGGAGATTAGAAAACGTGGAGTCTAGCACTGATTTGAGTCAGTTACTATGACTGCGGCCCTTTGGGAGTCAGAATGGACGCCCATTATTAGCGTATTAGCAGTATCTACAGGCATCAGCTGAAGAATTCCCTTTCCGCTGATGAAGAGCCAACTTCTTTCATAGCTTCCACAAGCTGTTTTTTTTTCTTTAATCCTCAGAGACCCAAGCACTGATATCTATTATATATTTTCTTCTTTTTCTCACTTTTTTTTTGTGTTGGGATGAATTTTGGTTAAACATTAATAAAGCAAAATGAAAAAACAAACAAACAAACAAACAAAAAAAATTTCAAGGTTGTAAAATGATTATTCATTATTCTATGAATTCCATGTTGGGAAATAAAAAATATACATATTACCGTTTTTACAATATAACTTACATTACAATATAATTAGTATATATACTGTACACTAGTACATTAAAAATGACATTCAAAATGAAAAATATTATTTTAAATGATTTAAAATGACATTTAGATGATTTATATTTCAAATAAATTTTGTTTTTTTTAACTTTCTATTCATAAAAGAGTCTTGGGAAAGAAAATACATCACAGTTTCTACAAAAACATGATATAATGTTTTCAACATTAATAACTATAAGCAATGTTTCTTGAGCAGAAATCAGCATATTAGAACGATTTCTGAAGGATCATGTGACACTGAATGATGCTGAAAATTCAGCTTTGCATCACAGGAATAAATTACATTTTAGAATATATTTAAATATAAAGCAGCTTTTTAAATTGTAATAATATTTCACAATTATTACAGTTTTTACTGTATTTTTAGTCATATAAATGAAGCCATGGTGAGCATAAGACACTTCTTTTAGAAACATTTAAAAATCTTACAGCCCCAAAACTTTTGACTGGTAGTGTGTCTACATATTCATATTATATAAGTGTAAAATGTATTACAAAGCAGTCATTAGTGGTGTCAATGACCCTGCTGTGTGACTCTGACATGCTGGAAAATTCACATTATAAAATCATTAACTTTTTGCTATTATGCATTTGAGAGTTGAAAGTTTGAACCCATTATTTAAACACTTTAAATATGTTTTAATTTCAAAGTGGGTCTCTGAGGGTTAACATAATATTGCTCGGTCTTGGTTGCTTCAGGAAGAGTTTAGGGAGGCTTGAAAGATACTGGCAAACTCTATTTGAGACAGACTTTATTTGGGCCTTTAGCCAAACGTTGTTGCTGGGGTGTATGAGAGGTGAGATCAGAGCAGACTGACTGGCACAATGAGTGAGTGAGTGTGTGTGTGTGTGTGTGTGTGTGTGTGTGTGTGTGTGTGTGTGTGTGTGTGTGTGTGTGTGTGTGTGTGTGTGTGTGTGTGTGTGTGTGTGTGTGTGTGTGTGTGTGTGTGTGTGTGTGTGTTGAGGGTCAGGGACGTTAGTACATCTCCAGGGAGGAAGAGCTGGTATAATGCAGAGCTTTGTTATCAAATGTAACATCGATATCTTACAAGGTTAGAACTTCAGTAATCTGTGAAATTCCACTTATTAAATTCAGGAAAACTGAGAACTTGTGGCAGGTGCCAGAGCATTAAATGAATGTAAGTGGGAAATATTAATGCCACACACCAAGCAATGAAATACAGTAAACTGTGCTCTAAGTCCATTGACTGGTCCAAGACTGCAGTATATATATATATATATATATATATATATATATATATATATATATATATATATATATATATATAGTTTATGATCAATATGGTAATTAATTAACTATATGTTAACTGTATTTAATTTGCATTAAACATCTGGGATTCAAGGGCTGTTCGATTACAATGACTGAATTTTACACACAAAAAAAATGCAAATAGTGTCAAAAAGACTGAAAAATATTGAGATACACTGTTTAAAAGGTTTCTGGTCGGTAAGGTTTTCTATTTGATTATATTTTATAAATGCATTTTATTTCTGTGATCAAAGCTGTATTTTCAGCATCATTACTCCAGTCTTCAGTGTCACATGATCCTTCAGAAATCATTCTAATATGCTGATTTGCTGCTCAAGAAACCTTTCTTATTACTACCAATGTTGCAAAACAGTTGTGCTGCTTAATATGTTTCTGGAAACTGTGATACATTTTATTTTTCAGGATTCTTTGTTGAATGGAAAGTTCAAAAGAGCAGCATTTATTTGAAATAGAAATCTTCTGTAACAATATAAATGTCTTTACTTTATAAATATCAGCCCTAATGCTATTTTTAGGAACTATATGCAACTTCAAAAGGACTGTTGTTGTTAGTCTGTAGTCTGTAGACCATTTACCTTATTTTGGATTGTGTCGGTCCAAAAGACCCTTTGCAGCTGGTAATGATAGTCCACACCAACAGCAACTCCTCTGTTCTGGGACTCGACCAGGGTTTGAGCGCTGTGTCCGTGGACATCAGCAATCAGCAAGTCTCTCCCATTGGAGAATATAAGCGAAGGCACCCCAGCTAAAGATGGCCAAACAAAGTGAATTAATGTGGAAGGATAGCTTCAAAGTGAAGGATTCAGTTTGACAATCTTTAGAGAACTCTTAATATAAATGTACTTTTGATAAGGCATAACAAATAAGTGAGAGAGTTATTCAGTTCCAGGGCCTGCCAAACAAATGGTTGGGAGGTAGACATTTCAGGAGCTTAATAACATGATGGCATTCAATGCAAACTGAGGTGCTTGAAGAGAGATGAGCTGCAAAAAGCCTGATTAATGGGCATATAAGATAACAGTTAACACCAGGAATATTAGTCTCAAAGCCATGATACTTACGTGAAAGCATGCAGGAAAATATAATGCAGAAGTAACAGAAAAAATTAAAAACAAACAATGAATAAATAAATACAATAATGAAAAAAAACTTGTTTAAAGTATATTTAAAATAAATATTAATTACAGTAATTTGATATGATTTATGAGAAAAAAAGACACTGGGTAAATAAATACAATAAATACATACAATATTTAATGTGGTTCATTATGGGAAAAAGTGATTAAATAAATACAATGTAAAAAAAAATACTAGTTAACCTGTGTAAAGTATATTTAAAATAAATATAAATTAATTTAATATGATTTTTCATGAGAAAGTAAATTGAGTAAATAAATACAAACTTGTGAAAAATATATTTTAAAAATAATATCAATTCATCTAATATGATTTTTTTTATCAGACAAATGTACACTGAGTAAATAAATAAAATTAAAAATACTTGTAACAATCTGTGTACAATATATTTAAAATAAATATTAAATAATTTAATATGATTTATTATGAATGGCTATCTGAATACACAAACTGTAAAATATGTTAATTTTGTCTGTTTAATTTCAATACATGATGTGTTCTAACCACACTCTAAAAAATTATTTTTCGAGGATGTAATTGGAGTGTTTTACAAGAAACATACATACTATTTTCTACTAATGTCTTTCTATTTCAGAATGTCAAGTTTTATTCATTGTGTTACTTGCCATTTCTTTCTAACTAACTGTGAAATTTAGCAGAATAACAGAATACTTTCTGATTGTAATACTGAAAAGTGCATGCTCTGTAAAGCTGTTTTGAAGCATGTTGTGAAAAGCTCTATACGAATAAACATGAATTGAACTGAAATGAATGAATCTATTGCAGCACTTCATCAAACACCTCCTACATACAGATATTGAGTATATAGGCAGCATGTTAGAGGCCTGAATGAACTCACATGACGGATTCGCTCGGCAGTATCTGTGCTGCTCCAGAAGGTAACCGTCCCGACAGCTGCAGCGATGGCTTCCGATCCGATCCTCACACAGCTGGTCACACATGCCCCACAGACTACAGTCATCATTATCTGCAAAGATGTGCACAGAGTACAGGGAGAGTTGATGACAAGTCACCAGTTTGATTGAATATGAGCAGCTATTTGTAATCATCGATCAGACGTTTTACCAATGCATGAGCGGCTGTCGTTTCTGCTGACCATGTATCCTGGCGGACAGGAACAGGTTCCTCCTTCGGGAGAGGCGAGACAGTGATGCTCACAGCTCAGAGATGCACAGCGCCAGATACCTGACACAAAACACAGCCGTACAGCACTCGAAATGTTAGGAAACACTTAGTTAAACCAAACACAAGCATTTTGGCAGATTGACATCATAATAAATGATAAACAAAATCTAAGACTACAACTAAAATTACACTGTATAAAATATTTTTTGTAGTTCTAAATAAAGATTATACCGCTATGTTTTACAATAAAAAACAATTTCAGTCTTTTTACTCCAAATTTTCACATTTAATTCAATTTGTCACTTGCTGTTTATTTTGAATTATTTGTGAAATTTACTAGCAATTTTTGAGTGAAAACTTTTCCACATTTTTTTCAGTGTATTAAAAATCATTTAACAGTAATAGAAACACAGCTGAAATAAAATAAAATATAAATATTCCATTATAAAATAAGAATTTAAGTACTAAAATTACTAAAACTGAAATAAAAAAAATATAGAAATATTAAAAAATGTTAACCAAAAATATTAAAATTGTCAATAGCAATAAAACTGAAAAATAATATTGTTATTAGATGAAAAACTTAAACCTAAATTATTAATTGAAAATAAAAAGAACTAAAGCTGAACAAAAACTAAAACTGAAATAAAATAGTAATATAAAAATACAAATAACAAAAGCACCTAACAACATTATTAACATTTAAATTAGCAATTTAAATGTAAACTGAAAATATAAAAGTGAAAAAAAAATTTTTTTTAAACTGACTGAAAATTGTTTCCACGGCAAATTTTTCAGCCTATTAAAAATGATTTTAAGTAATAGAAATAATGCTGAAAATAAAATATAAATATTTTATAAATAAATATAAAATACTTACTGTACATACATGTAAAAATTAGAAAATTAGAAATGTGGCCTGGCAATTAACTGAAATATGTTTTTATTTAATAAAATAAGTATTAAAATGACTACAAAACTAGCTAAAATGAACTGAAATAAAATAAATTAAAGCTATATGGAAATATAAAAAACAGAAACAAATAAAAATGACAAAAGCACATAATAAAATTAAATCACAAAATAAAAACTGAAAATATAAAAAAGTCTAAATATGAATTAATTTATAATATTTATGTGTGTAACTGACTGCAGTTGCGTCCGGCAGTGGTATTGGTTTCATCTTCTCCGTCCGGACAGTGTGCTGTCCCATCGCAGAGAAGGTCCAGAGGGATGCAAACACCAGAAGAAGGACACGGCCATTCCCCGGGATAACACTCACGCTGCACATTATCTAAGCACAACACAAAAAACACCATTTCAAGATACTTTCATGTTCTGAAATACAATCATTAGGAAGCCTGGCTTTTGCAATATTTAGCAGGAAGAAGGACATTTTAAGGATGTACCGCAGCCTCTCTCATCTGCATTGTCCTCGCAGTCATCCTCTCCATCACACAGCCAGACCTGATGAATGCAGCGGCCGCTGGGACAGGTGAAGTACGTTCCTCTGCAGGTCGGGTAGGCTGTAGAGAATGCATTAGTGAACGTTCATACCTGAGTAAAAGGCTTTTCTAAGATACCTTTTTACAGTCTTTATGGTTGCATTTGAGAAACTGTGACATGAAATATACATACTGCAGTTCTGTTCATCACTTCTGTCTCCACAATCATCGTCATGATCGCAGACGTATCCGCGAGGGATACATTCTCCATTACTGCACTGAAACTGACCGCTGCTGCACCGCTGGGCTGGAAACAAACAAGAAATATGTCTATCCACGACACAATTTCATAAAAGTTCAATAAAGCTGAAGATAACTATACTTGGTATATTTTCATCACACCAAAGGATGGAAAAAGGGTGAATATCAAAATAAAATTCAGCATAAAATACAGTATGATAAGGTATAGTAGAGCCAGAAATGAATTTTTTAGCATTGTTTCTTCCAATTTGTTCACATTATTACAAAAATAAAGCTATAAAAAGATTTGTGCGAGATGCATACCAAAATTTAAGCCTCTCAAACATGATTTGTCCTTGTTTTCAATTCACAAATGACATTTTTGGACATTTACACCAGGTTTGATATCACCGATGGCAAATGGCATCGGTTTTTGTATGATGTGACGAATCGTGACAAAAAATGAGACAGCAAATGGGATAATCAGTGAACAATGAATTAAATTTGCTTGATGAACTATGAAATGGCTTAATAACACTTGAAATATAGCACGAAAGTCACATATACTGCATTTATTGATAGTTTTAGGGTACTTTTATGGTGTTTTGTGAGCTTTGGTGTTTCTAAGTTGCCATCCACTTTCATTGTTTGGAAAAAAGCAGCTTGAACATTCTGTCTAATATCTTATATTGTGTTTCACCGAATCAGGGTTATTATTTACCAGAACTAAAAAAATTATTATAATAATTTTTAATTGAAATAAAATAAAATATACATATCAAATTAAAAACTTCAACAAATCATTAATTGAAAACAAATAAAACCTAAAACTGAAATAAAGATCAATTTATACCAAAAGATTAACGTTTAAAAAAAAAAAAAAAAGCACATAACCAAATTTCTCAAATTTAAAATATTGGTAAAATATTATAAAAAATATTTTTTAAAAATCGGTAAAAACTACAGTATTATATAAATAATATTACAAATAATAGAGAAACATCATGAGTATGAGTAAAAAAAATGAAAACTATATATTATAATCTAAAATAATACATATTATAGTCAAAAAAAATTCACAGTGATGCCATAGAAGAAGTATTTTGACTCCCCTGAAGAAACTTTTTAACGAGCCGTTCTTAAAAGAAGGTGTTTTTTTTTATTTTCTAAATAACTTTTTTTATGCTGTAAAGAACCTTTTGTCCAATGAAAACAATGTATGTTAAAGGTTCTTCATGGAATCGTAGATGCCAATGATAAAAAAGTCACAAAAAGTCACAGGCTTCAAATCTTGCAATTGTAAAAGTAGCGGAGACGTTTTCCAGGCCATCCAGTAGATGACTGTGTCAGTGTGTGTGTCCTGCCAGGGAAATACACTCACTGCAATTGGCTTCGTCTGAGCCGTCTCGGCAGTTGAGCACCTGGTCACAGCGCTGGCTCCTGTTATAACACGCCCCGTTAGCACACCTCAGCTCCGAGCACTCTGGGTAAACTGAGGAAAAGAGAGCACATCCAGTCATTCAATAAAATATAATCACTCTGTAATACAATACAGTGACGCAAGTAAAGAATCAGCATAAAGCTAATGTAGAAAACAAACACAAACATCTGCAGCCAAATGCCCATTATGTGCATAGCAAGTCTGGTAGAGTAAAGCAGTGTGTGATAAGAGCTCAGTGATGAACTTACACTCGCACTAATCCACAGAGGAATCTACAATCAACTCTGACAAACAAGAAGCATATTGTGGCCATTTCTGTCCATCAGCAAGACTCTTAATCTTACAAATTGATTAAAATGCCACAGGAGCCTTTGAGGGGGATGAAACACACACACACACACACACACACACACACACACATCTAGGGCTGGGCGATATACCAAATATTCATGACATATTTACAATATATTGCTATGATGTTTATGCACTTTATGATATTTAAACGTTGTTCGACTAGTGCAAGTATGAGAGCGTTAAATTCTTGAAATGCAATGCAACGTCGTGACCGTTCTGCATCCTTAATCTAATGCATTTCCGCATGAAATAGGATATTTAAGGAACAAGGACATGAGTTTGGGAACTGGCTGGATCATAAAAAGCATAGCAGAATGGAGTCAGGTAGTTAAAGGACAAGGGTGCAATGGGTTTGATATGAATTTATAAAGTGATTTCACTTTGGCATCTGATTGAAGCCGCATTAGAAAACAGAAACAGAATTAGTCAATTTGATTCAAAACTGTGAATCAGTTCAAAACAATTCACAGCTGATTCAAAACTAATGATGCATAATATTGAAAATGATTAAACAGCAATCTTATATTTATTAATTTCATGAAAAATTGTAGCGTTAAGCAGTTATTTTATTATTTTTGAGATACTATTATAGTTTTTGAAGTTATACAGTTACATAATTATTATATAGTTATTTTGAATTAGATTTAATTAGTTTGTATTTTTTGTTTTCATTTAAGTTTTAGTTATAGTTTTAGTCAATTTGTTGTGTCTTTGTCATTTTTATTGTCATTTATTTTTTTATTTTTTTTTATTTTTTTTGTTTAATATGTCTGTAAAGTCTTAAATTTTATTTCAGTTTTAGTCATTTTAGGACATCAAGTTAAATGAAAATGAGAAAATATAAAATGAGAAATGCTTAATGAAAATGAGAAATGTTGCTTTGGTAACTAGCTGGAATAAAATAAAAAAATTACATTCTATTTCGTTTACATTTATTTTATTTCAATTGAAAATGTTCTTTTATGGTTTAGTTTGTTTGAACTTTATATCCATCAAAGAATCCTGAAGAAAGTGTTACAGTTTCCACAAAAATATTAAGCAGCATGACTATTTTCAGTGTTGATAATAATAAAAAATGCTTCTCGAGCAGCAAATCTGAATATTAGAATGATTTCTGAAGGATCATGTGGAGTAATGATGCTGAAAATTCAGCTTTGCATCATAGGAATAAATTACATTTTACAATATATTCAAATAGAAAACAGCTACTTTAAACTGTAACAATTTATGTATTTTTGTTCAAATAAATGCAGCCTTGGTGGTAATAAGACATTTCAAAAACATAAAAAAAAACTTACCGACCCCAAACTTTTGAGTGGTTACATTAAATATCCATAAATTACCTTAAATATACTGTAAGTATTTAGCTATACTGCCCAGCTCTAATCCCGTCACACACACACCGACAGCATACTTACGGCAGTTTCTCTCATCTGCTCCGTCTAGACAGTCAGGCACATGGTCGCACCGGTATCCTCCCGGGACGCAGGCCCCATTCGTACAGGTGAACTGTGAACTGGAGCACGTCCTGCCAGCTGCCAGCAAAGATCAAAGACACATGGTTATAATATAAGTGCACTGGGTGGTCCTCATCTTCACTAAAGTGGCATGCTCTCCCTACAACACATGCATGCTTTGCCTTTTGTTTTTCAGGTTGTTGCCTGATATCGTGTTTCTCTGACATGACGGAAATTACATCCCTGTACATTACTGGGAGTCAATGGAGCTCTCAGCTCTGACGGACAGTCGTAATTGAAATGGAAGTAGAAAGCGAGGGAGAGACGGATGGGTGGAGATAAGGAGTACTCACGGCAGTGCTGCCTTTCATCGGAGCCATCCTCGCAATCCTCTTCATCATCGCAGACCCAGTGCTGAGGAATGCACTCGCCGTCACTCAAGCACTGGAACTGAGCGCTCTCGCAGGTGGGCTCGGCTGGAAGAGCATAATAACACAGCTAGAAGAGATCTGAGCTGGCCTGCGCTAAGAGTTTCCTTTCAAAGAGCTCCTTGACTGACTCCATAAGAGGAGGAATTTTAGAAATGACATGGATATACTGAAATAAATATCTTTTCATTTATTGGTCCAAACTTGTTTGAAATAGCAAAAAATTAATCATTTTTGTGTAGTATATACTGTATGTAATTCGCTAGTATTTTTGACTTGTTTTCCAGTAAAATATCTAAACATTCTTAAATTTACTTGAGAAACAAAATTACTGAAGATACTGAAGTCTTGTTTTCAGAAAAAACAAAAAACAATCAAAATTAAGTGATTTTTGATTGTTACAAAACAAGAAACATATGTCTGTGAGCTATGTAAAATAAAACAATGTAAAATGGGATTATTTTTCTTACCCCACTAATATATGTGACCTTGGACCACAAAACCAGTCTTAAGTGTCATTTTTTTGTAATTGAGATTTATACATCATATAAAAGTTGAATAAATCAGCTTTCCATTGATGTATGATTTATTAGGATCGGACATTATTTGGCTAAGATACAACTATTTGAAAATCTGGATTCTGAGGGTGCAAAAAAAAAATCAAAATACTGAGAAAATCGCCTTTAAATTTGTCCAAATGAATTCTTAGCAATGCATATTACTAATAAAAAATTAAGTTTTGATATATTTATGATAGGAAATTTACAAAATATCTTCATGGAACATGATCTTTACTTAATATCCTAATGATTTTTGGCATAAAAGAAAAATGGATAATTTTGACCCATACAATGTATTTTGGCTATTGTTAAAAAATATACCCCAGCGACTTAAGACTGCTTTTGTGCTCCAGGGTCACATATATTTTTCTTGTTTTAAGCAAAAACCCACTTTTTTTCAGAAAACAAAACTCAATATCTTCAGTCATTTTGCTTCTCAATGTATCTTAATTTAAGAATATTTAGATATTTGTACTAAAAACATGTTCAAATACTAAGCACATAATTTTTTTGCACTGTACCTTTCATTATGCCCAAAATACCTACTAAATTTGTCAAAATATGCAGTATACAGCAGTGAAAACTGCATTGGGTTTTGTATACCACAATGCAATGTGCCTAGCATGACCTTTTAACTTCTTAATTTTTAATCTTGTAGGTTTTCACCCCTCAAAACTCTTTTGGTCTATGCCACTCCATATTTTGCCAATGCCATGATTTCCAGAGATCTGCTGTCCATAGAAAGCTAGCCAGTTTTACACAGGAATTGATTTCTTGAATACATCTAGCATGAATGTGTGAAAACAGTCCTAAAACTGGTAAGAAACCTATGTTTCTAAAACTCAAAATGATGTAAAAAAAAAAAAAAAATGATGCTAGTAGTGCTAACCATGTTACTGTTTAAGCCAAAAACTACAATTCTAAAAACTCATTTTAAATTCCTGAGGGAACACATGGCCAGTGCTGAGGCCACTCGGGTTTACAGATTACAAACTGAATGGCTGTATTTCACACTTGCCACTCTTTATCAGCGTTCAGTGTGACCTTGTGACTGTGGAGGAAGAGTTACTTACGGCAGCCAATTTCGTCGCCGTTATCCGAACAGTCGGTTGTTCCATCACACCTCTGGCTTGCTGGAATACAACGGCCTGTCCCACAGCTGAAAGACCCCGCTTCACAACCTGAACCTACACAGAAAATGACAGCATCCTTTCACACATTAATTCTGTGTAACATTCTTACCTGATCTTTGACCTGATTGTGCCAGCTGACAGATGCCTAAAACCCTTGCATCCATTAGCTTTCACAAAAAGGAGAAAAACTCACGTTCATCATTCAGGGCTTCGGGCTTACTCAATGCAGACTGTACAAGATAGCAACCAAAGATCTACTCCCACACATCATAAAACTTGACCATGATGGATTTGAAAAGTCAAGATAATGTAATGTAATAAGAAATAATATAAACATTGCAGGAGTTACAACACAAGATAAGGTTCAAAGATCTCCCCCTACATGGACAATATCCTTCCCGACCGATCCAAAGACCTCCGACCTTTCTAGATGCAAACGTGCAATATACATGATCAATGTTGCAGTTCCGTGAGAATGTCTCTGAACAGTCCTAAAAGAATTATTTTGTATGTATCCTTGTCAATTACCTAAAATGTAACAGTGACTAAAAAAAACTGTCAAGTTTATATTTCAGAAAGAAAGCAAGATTTTTAAAGTGGCTGTACTCTTAATATACTTAAACTACTGTATTTATTTCAAAATTACATTGTTTATTTTGTACTTTTTTTTAATCTTTTGCATAACAGTTTAAAAAATGTATGTATGTGTATGTACAGTATGTGTATGTGTAACAAATAAGACAAATAAGACTCTAAAAGCTAAGTACATTGGAGGCGTTATCTACAAACTGTTCAGATTAAACAAAGATTACGCAGCAGTGCGTAAATTTTGCCTCTTTGTCACCATCTCTGTTTGAAACCTGCAATTGCAGTTATTTGTGGAATTATCTTGTTTATGTGGGTTGTGCATCGGCACGGCTCCTCAGCGTGGAGGAATCTAATGTTTTGAGATGTATGTGTTGGCTGTCAGTCAATGCACCAGTGTGGATATCCACGCACTGTACTTCAGAATTAGGTACGACGTCTTGGAAGTATGTCCAAAATATGAAGTTTAACTGGAAAAATCTGAACAAGTACACAACACGTCTGCCAGTTTTGTTCTGACCAACTGAATTTTTTTTTTAATCGCGCTACCAATCTAACGATCGCGAAGTTAGCTCAGATCACATAAAACCATGCAAATTATTATTATCATTATACTATGTTCTCAAACTGTTACCGTTTACAACATCAACACTGTGATTATGTGTATTTAGTGTGTATAAGCGTTATCTGTAGATATCAAATTTTGTACAGTCTAATCTCTAATTGTCATACCATTTAAATGTTATCGAAATAAATTGTTCTTTTAACCACAAAAAGCAATTTAATGTTCAAGCCATTTAAAACTGGAATATAATCTTATTTCAGTCACTTACATGTGTTTCATTACCATCATGCATTTAAGACTCTATTCTCAAAATGATAACTTTAATTATTCCAGCTGCTGTAAGAAGAGGCTACAAATGATCCGCCACCTGCAGCATCCACACACACGATATAGCCTACTAGCCGGGACTTTATGTATACAGACATGATGTAATGATGCAAAGACATATGACCTGAACCACTCAAATTAGAAAACATTATTACAAGCTTACCATTGTGAGCTATGGTAAGGAGATAGTTTGGAACACTGATTGGTTATGTACTTGCTCAATAATTGATTTTGGATAATTTTTAACCAAAGAAAAAGTTACAGAATGCAGCTTTAATTTTTGTCTAAAGTGAAATTATATTGCCTGAGATTGAAATAATGTATAAATAAGTCATTAAAAAGGAGCTAAAAATTATGCAAAATTTGAAAAATGATTATTTACAATGCATAGAAGCAAAATTGCATAAGATGTTAAGACATCACATCATTTTTTTTTTACACCATTTGCTAAATTTTGTCTTTGGTGTTTTGGTAAATAGTATAAAACAAGCAAAATTTAGTGAATAAAAATGAGCCCAATGAGACAATCAGCTCAGATATAGTCTTAATTCAACATATGTTCTCTGTAATCAAATAGTTTTATGTTAAACAATTTCGCATCTCAAGTAAGTGTATTTTGTTTGAGGATGTGTAAATATTTGTACGGAAAATCAGGACAGAAATACTAAAATCAATGTTTGCAGTGAAGAAAATCAAATCAAAGCAGCACCCATTTCAATTCTGAAAAGCATGCGCTCACACCTCTTTATGTGTGTGTGTGATTGTTATTTTTCAATGATGATGATTTTGGATTTAGGAAATGGAACTGAGAGAGAGGGGAGAAGCGTGCCAGTCGACAAGAAGGCACTTCTACAGCCCTAACTCTCCTTCATCCCACCCCTTCCTTTTGATCTCCCCCTGTGAGTAACATCTGAGGAGATAACGTACCACCCATCTACCTTCCCCGACGGGCTCCGGGACATATCGACACCCTCAGCATAGCTCAGCAGAGAAGCCCTCCATCAGGGCCGTCGGTCAGACGAGCGGAATGTGGGATTCTGATTGTCTCTCGCTGACACTGATGAATGGTGCGTCCTGTTCCTTGTCAGAAATGTAATTAGGATAAATATCGGTACCGGGTGGTACCGTAGCCCTTACACCCAAATTCCAAAAGCAAAGGGAGATGCAAGGTGGAATGACGTGGTGAAGGGCTGGAGGGTTGGAGGGGGAGCTGAGTGAGTATGTCTTATCACCGCTTACCTAAACACACACACACACAGTCTCTGGTCAAATGTATGTGATCTTCCCAAAAGAAGTTGCAGCATTCAAATTCAGAAGTTCCCAGAACTTAAATTTAAAGGCTCTATAATTATTTGATTAAATGTCCATGAGTAACCTCATGCATAATTCTTTTGTAAAGCAAATCATAACAGGATTAAACATCCAATGTATCTAATTTTGCATGCCCTCTGAAGACAGGTAAAGTCAGACTTGAGGTTAGGGATCCCTGTTAAAAAAAGTGACCAAACTTAGAAAGTTTTCCAAGTGACCAAACTTACAATTTTCACCTGGTAGACTATAAAATGGGCAAGAAAAATCTAGATTTACATTGAAATCGAGACCAGAATATCACAGATATTAGATCTGTGGTCACTTTGAACTTTGGTTACTAATTATTAACACAGCAACACCCTAGAAACCACTGAGAACACCATATCAATTGCTGGCAAACACCCAAAATATCCTACAAATTGCATAGCAACACTCTAGCAACCAAACAGAACATTGTACCAATTGCATAACAACACCCTAGTAACCCCCCAAAACATTCCACAAATTTACACAGTATCATCCTATCAACCAGCCAGAACATCCTACACATGGCATAGCAAAACCCTGGCAACCACTCAAACCATTCTACCAATTGCATAGCAACATCCTATCAACCACCCAGAATATCCTACAAATATATATATATATTTTTTTTTTTTCACTAAGCGTGGATGTTTGGATCAGTTGAAACAAGAATCTTATCTGACCTTCTTCCTTTTAGGGAACTCGTGTGACCCAATCAAACAGCTTGAGCGCACAGAGCCTGCCAATAGGAAACTGAGAACTGCGCTAAACTATGAGGTCATCATTGACATTTAGCCGACCAGTAACCTTGCTAAAAATCTGAGGTAATATGTTTAGACATCCGACTGACAAAAAAATTAGTCTTACAGTGCAATAAAGTAATCTCTAAATGGATGGAGGAACAACTCCCTCTTGTTGTGAGACATGGCAGGTTGGAAGTGTTTTAGCAAGATTTAAAGGGAAAGTTCACCCAGCAATGCCATACAACAACAGTTTAGTGTAACAATGAATATAAAGCTCCAAAAAAGATAAATATTCAAATTTATTTTTTTGTTTTCCAGGTTTGCATCGAATGCATTTTAATTTTTTGGGAGACCTATTCTTTTAATGTGCTTCCTTCTGTATGGAAAACTTTTTTTTTTCTCACAATTGCAAGTTTATATCTTGCAATTCTGATTTTTTTTCTTTTTTTCAGAATTGCAAGATATAAACTTTCAATTGCAAGAAAAAAAGTGCAATTCTGAGGAAAACCCGCTATTACCTTGTTTTATTCAGTGGCAGAAACAGGCTTCCATACTTCTGTACACAGGTAGTTTGTAAAATATTACTAGTCTCAATCCTGTCATAATACCTCTTCAATATTAATTTAAACGTATCGTAATGGACAGCATGTTGGTTCTGTGCCATGGCAAAACAAACGCTGTATTAGCAGAGCATTTATTATGTATGAGTCAGAAGTTTATCAGCCTCGTCCCCTGTGATGTGCTCTTTAATAATGGATTTCGTCCTCTGCCAGAAGGCCACGGGGTTTTGTGCTTGAGCTGCGGCGCTAAAAGCTCAGCGAGGGCCTCCTCATAGCGAGAGGTCTAGACCAAACACCAGAGCAAACGCTTTTAAAGCATGCCAGCCAAATGGGCTTCCTTTTTAACTCCTTCGGCAGCCAATTGGGAAACGAGCCTTTTTCCTGCTCAGTTTACTAATGATAAAATTGCTGCTCTACTCGCTCAAAGGAATCCTTTGTTGGAAGGACATGATCTCGAGGGTTTCAGCAGCGTCTGTAACGCACAGGTAGACAATTGGCATATACAGGATCTAGGAGGTGAGATGCTTTTACTGACACCCGCTCGCAAATAATAGAATTTTAAACATCAGCCATCGGCCGTTTCCACACGCGCTGCCAGGATATGAGTGAATCAGAATGCTAATACATTTTATACTTGATTTCTACCAGGGTTGTTATCAATAACTAAAAATTAAACCCCAAAAATATACAGATTTTTTACTTGAAATGTTGACTGAAATAAAATAAAACAAAAAAATTTTTTTTTTCATTTTTTATTCCTTATTTTCTTTCAATTCTAATTCAAGTTGAAGTACTAAAATAATTCAAACTAAATCTGTAATAAAAACAAATAAAACTATACATATATAAAAAAAGTATTATTTATAATAAATAATAAAATAAATAAAAAACAATACAAACAAAAAAAATATTGAAAAAATGTATTCCTCAGTTTTCTTTATTAAGTTTATTAAGTTTAGGTTGAAGCACTAAAATAATAAAACTTAAACTTAAATAAAAATTAATAAAAGCATACAGTTTATTTAAGAAAAAAAAATAAAAATGATAAAAACCAAAAAAGTTGGCAACAAAAAATTAAAAAAATAAAAGATTGTTCAAAATATTAACAAAAGCTATAATAGTATATCAATGACATTTAAATAACACAGATTTTCACTCCCAATTAATTGTTTTCTCTCAGTTTAACAGTATGAATCAGCTATACAACCTGTCAGTCGCTGCCAAAAGCTGAAACCTATCCGCCGAGACCCTGGAAAAAAAAAGCCAGTGTTTCCTGATAGTATCAGCAACTGGGAAAAGCGACAGGTAAAGTGAACAGCGGCGGGCCTATCCTGTTCCTGCACTCAGCAAAACGAAGCATTTAACCCCGTCATTTCCTGGGGTGTCTTTAAAAGGGTGTTATTTGGACGTCTTAACTAAGATTGCGCGAATGACAACAGTTATGCGATTGTCCCGGCGGGCCATTGTGAGGAAAACGGCTTGTATTATGCAAATGCTGTTCTCCTGTTGATGGGGACTGAACTTGTTTTTCCATCCTTCATTAATGTCTTTGCTTACCCTGCTTTGTTCTGTTTGCTGTTTCCTTTTTTGCCCCCCCTCCGTCCCCGTCTCCTCTCTTGGCATGTCTTTTCTAATTAGCCAACTTAAACCCTCAGCAGGCAAGAATCTCAAAAACTATCTGAGGGGAAAAACAAGGACGCGCCAACGTCGGGTCACAAAGAGAGTGCGGTGGAGGAATTTTCATTAGAATGAAGCCTCCCAAAGGCTTAGACCCCACTGTGAGACCACAATGGCACAATGGCCTGGCTGGCGGGGCTGCAGCCCCATAACTGAAAGTGTCAGCACGCCAAAAGGGCCGATGGAGATGGATAACAGAATGGGGGAATACAGTAGAGCTTCCTGCGAGAAAGAAAGCCGAAAAGAGGCCCATCGGCCCATCCTCCTCCATTCTGCCATCCCTCTTTCCCTTTAAAAAAAATAAAGGCACTTGCCAGCCACTAGCAAGCCCCCCAAAACATCTCTTTCCAGTCCCGTGGGGGCCATGGGAGAGGTGTCACTTCTTTCATCAATGCCGCCTTGTTTTGGGGCGAATGCATGCGCAGGAATGGCTGGCAGACCCCAGTGCCAGAGCTGGCCGGTCATACTGCAGAGCCGAGTGCGGCAGCCCATTTCATATGGAAATCTATGACACAGAATGCAGTCAATTGCTTTACAACTGACTTTGGCTCGCATGGCCTAAACAGAGTCTTGGAGAAAAGACTTACTGGTACGGGAAGCAGCTTGGCATTGGTGGCGAGTGGAAAGGAGGCAAACATAGAGTCGGGAAGCCTATTAAGCCATTCAGATCAGCACCGCTGTCTCTTATTGGAAACTTTAGAACAAATTTGAGATTGTGAGATTGAAATATTGTCCAAATTATTTGTAAAATGTGAAATAATCAGCACCAAAAATGTGCTAGTTCCAAAATCTACAGGTCATAAATAGTGTAAAAATAAACAATAAACAACATTTTGACATAATTTATTCATTTTGAATCTATAAATATACTATTAGTTACTAATTCATGTTTAAAATGCATTAGTATATGCAGAAATTAACATTAACCCAGAATAATAAATGCTGTATAAATGCTGTTAATTTAGCCAGGGTTTAAAATATATATATATATATTGTATTACTTAAAGGGTAACAATTTAAAATAAGGTCCATTAGTTAATGTTACTAAATGCATTAACTAATATTAAAAATGAGCTATACATTTCCTACCATCAGTATGTTTCATTTTCTGTTCATGTTAAATACAGTAATGTAGTTAACAAATGTTAACAAATGGAACCTCGTTGTAAAGTGTTACCAAATAAACATTAACTGAAATAAAATCTAATATCAGAAAGGGCCCAAATGCTAAGGGAACAATTTCATTTAGTTAGTTTAAGTACTAAAATAACTGAAACTAATTAACCTAAACTAGAAACTAAAACTTTAAACTAAAAAAAAAAAAAAAAATGCACAACAAATTTACTAAAATTTTACCTAAAATTAAAATGAAAACAGAAAATATAAAAATAAAATCTAATTCAAAATATTAATAAAAACTATATTAGTATTTCAATTATACTTAACACCGCATTTAGTTTTTTTTTTACATTTTTAAAAACATCTTTTGTATTGCACATAAAATATACAATTATACAGGTTTAGAATGACACAAGGGTGAGCAGATGACCACAGGTTGTTCAATTTTGGTCTCTTTTAAGTTAAAATGATTTACAACCCACTCTCACTCAATCTAACGTCTTCAAACGAGAACACCATCACACAGGCTTCTCAGCTTTCAGATGGCACTGCGGCAGTGACTGATACAGCCAGTGAGGGTGCTGTTTACACTGAGAGGATCAGAAGTCTTCATTAGTGCCAACTGTGTTAACTTCTGCTCCTGTTTCTAATACAGCAGCCCTGTTGCTCAAGGACTCTCACCGGAAAAGCCCAGAAGCCTGTGTGAGGTTTAAGGAGCACGTGCAGAACAGGAAAATGTGATTTCGGCATTTTCTCACTGTTCAAAATGCTGACGTCATTATTGTCTGTTTAGCTTGTTCACACATTTGTATTATAACCTACACACAGAAATGAACACCAAACACACGTCAAGCAGACATGCAATTCTTTCTAGAATGTTAAATTATTTTTTAGTGAAAGTAATGATATTGCTTAGTGGAAGTTTTTTTTTATGTTAGTAGATGTTTTTTTTTAATGGTATTTGTGAAATTTTGAAGGTGTCTAGTGACTTTTGTGTTCAGTTTTGGGATGCTTGAGTTTGAGTACAAAAGTGCTACTTCAGTCCCTGGCAAACTTTAAAATGTTTTAAGATGGGAAGAGTTGCAATAGTTACTAGTATTTTCCCATTCATTTGCTCCATAAGGATTTCAAACCGCTCTTCAATAAAAAGTTCTAAGCCTTGAACCAAACCAACCAGCTCCGAGAGGAATCACAACAGAACAATTATTAATTTGAGGCAAGAAAGTATTCGAAAGTCTACTCCCATCCCATGCAGCACAATAAAATACATAATAGTCAAATCAAATTGATTTGCATAGCACATTGTTTCAAAACAGCCTTTCAGAAAGCCATGATGTATGTATTAGGATAAAGCTGGATATACTATATAGCAAATTTTAAATATATCGCTGGGCAATTATATAGTTTGTGGTGAAAGAAACAATCAAACAGTTGAGATTTGCTATTGCTTTGCATGAGTTTTACTGTATTTACTGTATGTATATGGATAAAGTTGGATCCAACTTTAAATATTGTCGGGCAATAATATAGTTTACATTATGTGACAATATAAATATCTAAAGTACACTGTAAAATGATTAAAATTTATAGAACGTACAAGTAGTTTGAAAGTGTTGGACATTATTGGGATTGTTTATAGAAGTTTGTTTGCACCACAGGATTAAAAATTAAGATCGATAACTGTGACTTTTTATCTCACGATTTCCGATTTTTTTCCGAATTCCGAATTTTTTTTAGCAATGCTGAGAAAAAGTCAGAATTACAAGATATAAAATTCAGTATTTCAAGATATAAACAAGTAATTGTGAGATGCAAACTCATAACTGCAAGATAGATTTGGTGAGATAAAAGTCACAATTGCCTTCTTTTATTATTATTCCACGGAGGAAACAGAACTGAGAGATGTAAACTCACAATTCAGAAAAAAGTCTGAATTTTAAGATACTGTAAGACATTGTTATTGCCTTTATCTATCTATCTATCTATCTATATATACATATATATTTATATATATATATATATATATATATATATATATATATATATATATATATATATATATATATATATATATATTAATCTGTGGTGGAAACAAGCTTACATTGAAGTTTACTGTAAACAGAGTCAAATGCAAAGGTGTTTAGATTATGCACTTTAAAGCTTGCTGACAGCCAGGTTCAGATAAGGCCCTCTGTCCAGCATCAAACTGATTTCCACTCTTTTTTGTGGATGGAAATCCTGTTACAGATCATGAGGCCCCTCACTGATCCACATCTGACTGAGTCTACTGAATGAGATATCATTGTTCGCTGATCTTCATGGTATTGTCTGCACCCATGGCTGCACATAATAATGAAAAAAAAAGGCTGCTGGTGAATGTGACACTGAGTGAAAGTGTCCTTTTAATCATTGCAATCCAAAGATGGCTAATACAAGACTAATGAAAGTGAATTTAAAAAAAAAACAAAAACAAGTTGTCAGTCAGCAGCATCATCATCACATTTGCAGGCAATGAGTAACACGCTCATGGCTGTAAATATTAATTTGCACAGGACGGGTTCACAAGTTGGTTAATAAACATCATGACATGAGGTGTCAAAACTGTTTAGACTGTGCCAACTCAGGGTTTTTCCCCAAAAAATAGTCCAAGTTTAAATTAAAATGCATCATGCTAAACAAGGTAACCAGTAACTACCTTCAAAGACCTTTGACCCCCAGCTCTGAAACCGAGAGTCAGAGGAACCAACAGGAAGTGAGGCTCAGCGGATTAGAGAAAGTAACCTGTCCCCCCTCCATCAAGACCCTTCGGTCATTTCCTCCAAAACACATGCTGAATAAAGCTGGATTACTGGAACTCATTCCTGGCTCGCATTTCTGAGGAGATCAATCAAGCCACAAACTTAAACCTAACGCAAACTTAGCAGTACGAATACCCAAAAGACCGTGCGAGAAGATGCGATTTTGAAGCCTTGAGGTTGTAATGGTCAGTAAACTGAATTTAATTTGCTTTCTTAAACGCAACCATCCCACCCTACGAACAAACAAACACAGACGGTTTAATCTCAATAAAGACAACCACAGCTAATGTTCACTAGGATAACAAAGGGATTCATGAGCAGCAGTGCTAGTCTTGAACGGCAGCTGCTGAGTAATTAGTTGCTTGATTCACATAAGAAGCTTACATACTAAGGGTTGGGCAAAAAGAAAGCAGATTACACTTGGAGAAGCTCTAGCCATGCAAACACACATTTGCACCAGAGCAACCTGCTGCTGTCAAGTCACTAACAAAACGCGCGTCTCAAACTCTACCGCCCCTCCTCGCTGACTGGTTAAGTCTTTCAGAAACAGGCCCGAGCGCAGAAATGTGTTGAATTTGCTTTGTACAGCAGCTTGGGGTCCTGCTTGAGATTGTCTTCAAGTCACATGCTCGTCTCTGTTACATAGCAACGCCAAAGCCCACGCAAAAGTTCTCCGAGAGCCTCAGATCTGTCTGAGCGAGGCTTTGTGCGCCACAGCGACAATGTTTCAATATTCATCTTAAACTTTTTTTTTTAAAACAAATAGTTGTTCTGTCACATATAGGTGTTATTTTTACGATCTAATTTTATTTTGAGCGAAAATCCGTTTGTTATAAATAACAATGCCGTTATTCGCACCGTTATTCGATGAGCGATTGTTTCTTTTTCCACAAAAAAAAAAAAAAAAAAAAAAGAGTGAGAATCTATTTGCACTTTTCCCCCAGTTACGCAGGTCAATTAAACCAGAATAATTTTGATATGATGCAAAGCTACTTGCCTGTTATGTCTATTGTTAGAAAAGTCGCACTACAAGGGGACCATGTCTAAAACAAGAATGATACTAAACACGTTAATAATAAAAGTCGCACCGTACCTTGACAATCGCAATGAAGCACGCATACAGTTATAATGAGGAGAAGCTGGAGGTGCATTGTGATGCACGGTCCCGGCTGGTGTGTCCAGCCCCTCATGAAGCCAGATGGAGCTCTTGGGACTGAGATGCAGTGAAGTGGCTCTTACTCACTTGTCCCGGGCTGATGAAAAAGGGCGTGCACATGACGCTCCCCAGTCCCCCCCTCAGCTCGCCCCACAGGATCAAATCCTTAACTAGCTCCCAGGAACCTGCTGAGCTCACTGTCTGACTCGACTACATGATGTGTGGATGCTGCAGTCACAGTAGCCTGTGCGAAATAGTCACAGGTCACTGGTATTACTGCTGTTACAATAAAAAGAAATCTAATAACTGTTATAAATAATAATTATTATTAGCCATTTCTTTATTTACTGAGATACCTGTTGCTGATTTGCATGTTCCCCGATTTTGCAACGGAATGAATGGCAGGTTGATAAAATGATTTTAGAGATTTTCTGACATAAGATAATATATTATTAGTATGTATGTATGTATATATATCTATATATATATATATATATATATATATATATATATGTGTGTGTGTGTGTGTGTGTGTGATTTATTATATTATTACACTGAAAAATGTTGGTGTAGGATTTTCACTCAAACAATTTTCACTCAAAAATTTCATAAAGCGTTACAGAGAAATGGTAAAAGTAACACATTAAAACTTTAAAAGAAAGAATCTTTTTTAACAGTGCACTGTAAGAATGTTTTCATCACAACATTAAAACCTTCTTGATACTCTACATCGGTAATGCACTGCAGTGTGTAGCCTTTGGCTATTTTACATCACGTTTAGGGAAGCACATTTAAGTTTCCTAAACTTGTGTCTGATTGAACAATAAATAGAAATGGCCATTCAGTCGTTTTCAAAATCTAATGCAGGCTTGTCAATAGACGGTGCGGATTATTGTAGTCAATTAAAAAAACAATGTGACATCATTGTCTTATCAGTTTAAGGCAGTCAAACTGGTGATCAGCCACCTAATGACCATCTTTCAACTGTTAATGACCAGCTTAAACCAGTTAGAAACCAGCTACTCTCTTCAGAAACACAGCTACCAATTCAATAATAACAAACTGACTGTGGTTTTTGTAGAGTCTGTTGTAAAACCACAGCATGATACTTCTAAGGTTGGACGCTCGAGTCCATATTTTTGCAATGAGACAAATTATTATTGATAAGAACCCACAGCTGTCTCTGATTCTCAAGATTGAGCACAAGTTCAAGTTTTCCATAGGCTGAGCAGGCCGGACTCAAATA
The DNA here is from genome assembly GCF_018340385.1 of Cyprinus carpio. Lineage (NCBI taxonomy): Eukaryota > Metazoa > Chordata > Actinopteri > Cypriniformes > Cyprinidae > Cyprinus > Cyprinus carpio. The sequence continues at coordinate 26,229,881 of NC_056580.1, read as the reverse complement.
ATGCAGAACACGGTTTTAAATGCGTTACTTAAGGTCAGTGGATTTCTATAAGGCAGGTTAAAGATCTAGTGCTTAGCTAATAATTGATCCTTTTGGGCCAAAACTAAAGTTGCATAAAGATTCGATGTATGTTAAAGTGAGCCTTTTATGTCCTGTGATCCTCACTTCATGATTAAAGAGCTCCCACTGATTAAAACATCTTAAACCAGCCTAAGATGGTTTGAAGATCTTGGCTGGGAAAACTCTAAAACAAACCATAAGAACAGTCTGTTGATTTTTTTTTTTCAACAGAGCTAAGGCTGTAGATTATAACGTAATGCTAATCAAAATAATTCTTTATTATTAAATCTTCTAATCAACCTAATGCAAATGTATAAAAACAATTCTGCACCTTTCGAACCAGTGTAGCGCCATACAGCACAGAGGAGTGGCGACATCTAGTGGTAGAACTCGAGCACTACACCTGCATTTTCAGCCCAATCTGCTCAACCTGAGGGGAAACCACAAAACATACATATCTGGAACAACAGTGCGTGTTATAAATATTAGTCGATTTTTAAAATGCCGCATTACATTCTCAAATGTAGTCTATTCAAGGGGAAAACACGCAAAATGATCGTGACGAAATTCGCTGTTGCTAGGGGCAACCGGGGAAACTTTGTATCGCCACAAGCTGTAACATCACTGCAGCTCATTGCGGTTGAGACGCCTTGGTGAAGAAACCTGCTTTTTTTTCTGCAAAACACAGCCGTGGGAGATTCAACATGACATCTCCACAGAAAATCCAAATAGACCTCAAAACGATGATCAAAGACACCAAACAGGTACGTTGGAGAGCGTGTGATGTTTTACAAAACTGTTTACGCCCATTTCAGCGACTGACACGCGTGATCTGTGTTTGCGTGTCAAAATCGACCAACCACCGACTGTTTTCATATTGTTTGTGATAACATCGTGGTTTGAAGCACATAATTCGCCCAAAAATACCAAAGCAACCGGATACGCATTGCTAAAAAAAAAAAAAAAATTGAAAAAAAATTGAAAAAAAATTGAAAAAAAAAAATGTTTTGTTTTTTGTTTTACACATTTCATTTTAAGACTGAATTAATAGTTTCGCTTTATAATACGTGAGGTGCAATACTCTACTTGCAGTCTGTGAGCTTTAAAACCAATAATCTCCCAGTAGGGTAAACATACCGGGGCTTGTTGTCACATTTTTTAACCCTATTTAATATTTTCATTGAATTTATTTTACTTCCTCCAATTCAGTTTCGTTGACACACAGCTTCAACATTTCCACCGATACTGCTTAAGAAAATAAAAATAAACAAAACAGATCATACAACACGCATCGACTTTTTTTCATAACACGCCTCTGTGGCGTCACACTGAATGGGGTAACTTGTCACAATGGTCATAAATAGCATCATGCAAGCACATATGCGTAGTGTAACTTACAAAAACTCCATTGTTTTGGTCAATAAATATTACAGTACACTGAACAAAATTATATGAATAATATTTAGATATCTCAAACATGTGACAACTTGCCCCAACAGATACCCTACTTCTGAAATATCAGATAAACCTTTATTTAAAATCTGCCATCATAATATATTAGGCTCTTGCTTGACTTGTGCATCCAAGTGTAGTTTTATTGTGGTTACTTGTGTAATGGAGCAGACCAGGTGAAGTCAGGTCACAAGCAGTGCAAAATAAATAAATAAATAAAATAAATAAAAATAATATTATTATTATTATTTAACTTTTTTTAAGCGTAGCTATCAAAAATAAAATGTCTAGCACAAAAATAAACACCAGTCATGAGGAAATGGGTAAAGCAATGAAAACTGACAAAAAGAAATGATTGTAATGCTTCTAAAATAAAATAGAGGATCTACCCTGATTAACAAATACTAAATAATAATAATAATAATAATAATAATAAAAACATTATTAAAAAAAAAATCCCAAATAAGGCTCATACAAACAGGATATAGACCTAAGTCTACCAAAACCATCTGAGGTGTGTATTAAAAAACAACATTCAGAAATGAAACCTAAACAAAAACAAACCTATGAATAATACCCATAATTTTTAAATGATCATACAGCTGTATCCATAACTAAACCAATAATAAAATGAATCCTCATAACTAGCAACATGTGAATGTGACCCTCCCTCCTGACTGAAATGGTCCAGTCCCATTTCCTGCTGGACTCTAGTGGCAGAAAGGTGGAGCCAAAGCCCCATTTTCTCTTTTGCCTGATTGTACCTGAAAAACATCCTTGGAAAGAAATAATTCAGGAACTTTGTATTGCCAGCACTTCCTGTGTTTTTTGCCTCCTTATTTTGAATCGCTTGTATTTCTCAATTGTTAGTTATTTTGAATAAAAGCATCTCTTATAATAAAAAAAAGTATGTAATTTACAGTGCCAATGTGAAACTGTACAAGAAATAGACCAATTTACCATCCGGGCTGATTAATAAACAATATTTTGTCATTTTGACTCATTCTTCCAACAGCTTTGTCAGTGCAGAAACATTTTCTAAATTATTTTAAAATATTTCTGAGTAAATATTGTAATAAATAAATTTTTTTTTTAATGTAATTTAAATTCAGCAATTTTGCATGTGCTATGACTTATTATTAATAATAATAATAATAATAATAATATGTTTTAGTTATATAGCGCCTTTCAAACACCCAAGGACACTTTACATAAGGTAAATAACATAGTATACAACATATAAACATAAAATATGCAATATATAGGGGGCAGCTGTGGCCTAATTGTTAGAGAGTTTTACTTGCAACCCGGAGGTCGCAGGTTCGAGTCTCGGTGCTGGCAGAAGTTGTAGGTGGGAGGGAGTGAATGAACAGCGCTCTCTTCCACCCTCAATACCCATGGCTGCATTCCCCTTGAGCAAGGCACTGAACCCCCAGTTGCTCCCCGGGCGCTGGATATATAGCTGCCCACTGCTCCGGGTGTGTGTTCATGGTGTGTTCACATTTCTTACTGCTGTGTGTGTGCACTTGATGGGTTAAATGCAGAGCACCAATTCCGAGTGTGGGTTACCATACTTGGCACTTTCACTATACAAGATAAGTTACAAGATAAGTTAATAATGGAATAGTACACAAAAATACATTTTCACCCTCAGGCCTTCCAAGATTTAGATGAGTTTGTTTCTTCATTGGAACAAATTTGGAGAAATTAAGCATTACATCACTTGCTGTTCACAAGTAATTCACACGACTCTAGTCCAGCAGTTATCATCTTGTGAAGTGATCATCTGCACTGTTTGTAAGAAACGGATCCATGTTTTTAACTTCAAACCGCTGCTTACAGCCCTCTATCGAGTCCTCTATCCTTAAAATTGCTTTCTCCAGTGGAAAAAGTTGTCTTGTCTGAATCAGGAGAGAAATATGCACAGGCAAAGCACTTTTTACAAGCAAAGCAAGTGATGTAATGCTAAATTTCTCCACACCTGTTCCGATGAAAAAAACAAACTCAGCTACATCTTGGATGGCCTGAGGGTCAGTACATTTTTAGCAACTTTTCATTGTTGGGTGAACTACTTCTTTAGTTTGATTATACTGGCAACTGTATTAGCTATTTGACAGCCTTTTCTCTAAATATCAGTATCAGGCTTTAAAAACCCATCTAGAGCCAATTATGCATCTCATGCATCTTTCAGAATTGATTCTTAGACAATTTCAATTTAGCAGAAATCACTTCTTGTGTTGTTAAATATAATGACTTGTATTAGCACAGATTTAAACCTAGATCTTAATCCTTCCTCTAAGGATATGGACGATGTGCACCAAGCACTGGAAAAGCTCAGAAGTCTCTCTCAGGAAGAAAGGACAGAAGCAGAAGTGCTGCGATCAAGAATCGACGAGCAGTCAACTCTCATCTGCATCCTGAAACAGAGAGCAGACGAGATGCTTCTGCGCTGTCAGGCTCTGGAGAAGATCAACACAGAGCTGGAGAACCTGAGAGCCAATGTGCAGCTGGAGCTGGAGAACGAGAGGAAGAAATCCGAACTGCTGGAGCAGAGATTCATGCACCTGGCCTCCAACCACCGAGAGCTGATCAACTTCAAGAACGAGTACAAGAGCCAGAATGTGAAGCTGGAGAAAGAGAATGAGAGACTCAGAAAGGAAAATGAAACGCTTTTCAGTGAGGAAGTGCAAGAAAAAGAGAAGACCATCCTCAAACTGACTCAAGAGCTCAAGGACTTGGCAGAGCAACATAAGAGACTAGAAACAGAGTATCAGTAAGGAACGCTTCTCGGTTTCAGTATGTTCTGGAAGTAAAAACCTCATTGATCTCCATAGAGAAATACATTTATTAATGATAAAGAATGCTTAATTGCCATATTTCTGGTAAAAAAAACAAACAAAAAAAAACAATCTACATAGAACATAGAATTCATAATGCTGAAGAGAGACTCAAGTTTTCAAAAACTCATGCTTATTAGAACTATTTATTAATTAATTTTTAAAAATGCATATGGAGAAAATGAATGGCAAAATTAGTTCCAGAACTGAAAAAGTTGACGGTTACTGTTTACTTTATATGATTCAGTGAAATAAGTACAATTGAACTGAATCTTTATGATCCCCACAGGGAGAAAACAACAGGTTTCCAGATTAAACTGAAAGAACTGATCAACCTCCATCAGATTAAAGAGGCGTCTTTGAAGAACGAACTGAGCGACACACAGAAACAGCTGAAGAATGCTGTAGAGATGTGTGCAGGTATGTGTTCAATATTTCACCAAAGCCAAACAATAATAACAAACTTAGTAAGAATTATAATTATAGTTTTTGCAAGTTGATGACATTTAAAATAGTTTTTTTTTTTTGTTTTTCAAAATTTGAATTTATTACATATTCCATTTTCATTTTCATTTTAGTTTAAGTTTTAGTACTTTAGTTGTGTTTTTGCTTATTTATTTATTTTGTTTTTTAAATGTCTATATATAGTTTTTGTTCATTTTTATTTCAGTTTTAGTTTTAGTTATATTAGTGCATGAAGCTAAACTAAATGGAAATGTGAAACGTTGCCAAAAAGTTTAAGTATTTTTTATTTTTAACAAAAAATGTTTTTATGTTAATGTCCTGAAGCAAAGCTAGTTGAGAATTTAAAAGATGTGGACTACGCTAAGCATGAACAAAAGTCTTTAAATTTGTGTAGTTGTCCAGTTGTAACTTGCACACTGTTAAACACCTCACACATTTCTCTCCAACAGAGTTGGATTTCAAACTAAGACAAACTCAGGAAAAAGAATCAATGAGAGAGACAGACACTCAAGAGAGACTGGAGAAACTCGAGAAGGAAAAGGATGATCTTATTGATCTCTCAATGCAGCGTGGGAAAATTATACTGGTGAGCAATAAAAATAATGCATATTTGCATTGCTTTAACCATTCTTTGTTTGATTCCACCTTCTTGCATGCCACGATTGGTCGATTATGTACAATGCATGCATGCTATTGGTCAAACTACATTTAAGTCATTACCTATAGCAAGTACAATAGCAAAACAAAGCCAAAACCCAGACATTTTAGGCAATTTAGATATCCCGTCCAGGACACGTCTGGGGGAAAAAAGGATGTATTCTTACCCTAGTTTCATTATTAATTATCAGTTACATTACTGTTTGTTTTGGAGTAATGATTTCATTGCAATGTGTTAAAGGACAAGCAAGCTGAAATTCAGGAGCTGGAGCAGAAAAGACAGGAAGCTGAGAACGGCAGACTAGATGCAGAAAACAGGTTTGAATCTCAAAACAACTTTTATGCATTAATACTAGACTTTCTGTATAAATAACACATGCCATGTTTATTAAAGGAGTAATTCACCCAAAAGTGAAACTTTGATTATCATTTACGCAGTTTCAAGTCATTCCAACCCTGTGATTTTTTCCTTCCATGAAACATAAAATTCGATTTTTCGGCAGAATGCTTCTATTTCCATTTGAGGACATTAGATAAAGAATACATCTGTCAGACTAAAGAAAGCACCATAAATGTATGATAAAGGCAGTCTCATAGTGGTAGAAAGAAAATATTGCATGGTCAGAATGACATGAGGGTAAATTTGGGTGAACTGTTCCTTTGCCATTAACCAGTACAACAGACAAAAGATCAGTTCCGGATTTTTGACTTCCTTTATGACTTTGAGTTTCTGTTTGCACATGACCAATGTCCATAATGCATTACTTTCTTAGTTTGTCTTTCTCAAGTTTTTTTTTTTTTTTTTTTTTTTTTTTTTTAAATCAGGTTTGAAACAGAAGCTGCAGCTGTGAACCGTGAATTAAGAGTGAAGGATCTACAGGACGCCTTAGAGAGGGCAGAGGACACCTGCAATGAGTTGAAAAAGGTCTGCTAAAAGAAAACCTGTATGTATATTGGACATCTTGGTCTCAGTAGCATATCAATGTTTTTACATATCACATTTTTAGGAGTTTGAGGCATTTAAAAAGCACAGCAGTGGACTGCTTGAGAAGGAGAAGGAGTTAAACTGCAAACTTCGGCACATGATCATCTGAGCCATCCATCCCTTTCCATCATCATCATCAAATCATCATCAAAATCAGCCATAATATAGCGACAACTACTGGCTCATCGCATATGGAGCACTTGTATATAATGAACCAGAAGACACAGGTGAAATGAGATTTTTCTTAAGAGAATGTCTTCCGTCAGTAGGGGCAGTTTAAAGTATTTCTGTAGGGGAGTTTGATAGTTTGCAAATAGGTTGTTTTGGCTAAACTGTGACTTTTATAAATAAAAATAGCATTTTTAAACTATAACTGTTAGTGTTTTTAGTGTCGACTGTCAAAGGCTCTGTCATGATTATTAGAAAATCACCTGATTGCGATTAATTGGAAAATCTCTGATCATTGTGAGCTTTAAATTCAAGTCAAATATTGCCTTTCAAATAAGGGAATTTTTCAACTAATTTGCAAATATAGGTTTTGAAATCCCACATTTTTTTTTAGCTCTCTCCAACCAAGATGATTATATCATATGATGCTTTTCAGATAATTTAGGGGTTTAAGACCAAGTAAAGAAAGTTTTAAGGAATAATTTCAATGGAACAGAATTCATCAACATGGCCTCTGAATGCACTTATATATTATTAATATACTTCCAGACCCCCTCCAGGAACAGGATTGGACACCCCTGCTCTATGTAGATTCTTAAATCAAGACACACAGAAGCAAAATGACTTCTTATGTCTCATTTCATAAGAAATTGATCAAAATGAAGGAGTTTATGATTAAAACGAACAAATATCTGCAAGTGAGCGCAGAGAAAATTAACAGAATTCAAAGGGAAAAAAGTTTTCATTCCTCATTGACAGATATTTGTTCATGCTTCAAGCTAATTTTGTTCAGTTTCTCAGAAAACAAGACTTCATATATTCAGTTTACAGTTAAGGGTTTAAGAATTTTTGATATTTGTACTGGAAAACAATGCAACATTTATTTCAACCACTTTATAATTTTAAGACTTCTTGCTTAGATTTAAGACCTTTTTAAGGACTCAATATTTGGAAAGATGAATAAAGACTTTTTAAGACCTGCAGAAACCTTGTAATTAATTAGAATTTTCAAAATTAAAGGAATAGTTCACCTAAAAAAATTAATTCTGTCATTATTTACTCACCCTTTTTTGTACAATATTGTTTGGATTCCAACGTTCCTCAAAATATCATCTTTTGTGTTCTTCAGAAGAAAATGTTTTAAAAAACAGATTAAATTGCTAATCACCACTATTTGTACAGTATGACCAGTCAGAACTGAATCACTGAGACAGCTCTATCTGATGCTCATCTGTATATGCAATAAATTAGACTGTTCTGTATGTAGCCTCGTTCCTGAGAAGATAAAACTATTCGACTGCGTTAGTAAAAGCTCTCAAGCCATATAGCACGTACAAATGCAATGCTTACCTTCCTATAGTTCCTTCCTGCACTTTAGGTCATGCATTGGTTCACCATGTATTCCTCCATGCATCGATATAACAGAATGAAACTATGTTTCTGTCCAAGTAATAACAGCATGTCTTCTGCATTTACTGTACTGTTTATGAACAACCTTCGGCATAAAATTACAGTATTTTGCTAACGTTTTGCTCTTTGTAATTTTTAGTGTTGTAATTTTAGTGTCATTCTTAAACTTATTTGTGGCCAAATAACAGGTAGTTAGTGTAATTGTATAGTTGTCATCTGGTCTGCATCTGTATATATGTTTTGTAGAATAGAGCATCTGGATGAATTTACAGATGTTTACACTTAAAAGCATGTACAGTAAGTCGCCTCTTGAGTTAACTAGTTAAAGACGTTTTCATTGCATCTTGCATTGCATTAAGTGATGAAATATTTTAGCCCTAAACTGGGGATATTTAGTCATGTAGCAGAGCCTTTTCTTTTCCAAAAACGATGGTCCTTCTAGGATGTGAACCTGAGAACTAGCTCAGATCTTTAACCTTTAAGGTTAGGTATGTTAGTCCTTATATCATCTGTGTGAGTTTTTAATGACTGTGAGGTTGCGGTCAAAATGCTGGATTCCTTTGTGTTCTCGTAACTGCACGTTGCCATAGTCTGTCACCATTTCATGCATCTCATCAAGTTGAAGCAAGTTTGCATCCGGGCCACAACTGACCAGTGCAACTGCCCTTTGATTGCATTTGACCTGGTCAGCAGTTCATAACCTCACTGTCATGACAATCTGTTTCCTCAGAAGTGCTGCGAATATGGGAATTGCCTTATATGGGAATAACTGGAATGGTGTGAATGGCCCTGTTTCTGTGACCTTTTTCTATGTTGTAATTCTTTCCAGGCACACTGATGTAGAGGGGACTTGACTGTTAAGATCATTTATTTTAGATGATACAGTATGTAAAGCATTTCGAGTATAAATAAAAACAAAATGGAAAAGTTCAACTTTTTTGTAATGATTTACTGTATGATCCTCCATCTCTCCTCTAAGAACATCCCTGCATTCATTGAATGGCAAGAATATCTGGTGGCTTGTTTTATAGGCACTTTTCTGGCCTAGCTAGTCTGTGAGACTGGCTTAAACTAGCTAAGACCAGCACACCAGGCTGGTGTAAGCTGGGAGCGATGTCCAGGTCACATTTTAGTCCAAAATCAAAAGAAGAGTCAATTAATCAACAATAATGACTCAAGCATGGTCGGTTATAAAGAATTAACAAAAGAGCAAAAAAATGGAAAATGGTCCTACAATGACCTTTTTTTTCACATTGCATTTTTAAATGTGTTACGACTGTTAAGCTGCAAAAGATGCAATAACATTTCTCTGTTTATTTTTATATTGTGCAAATAGTCACTGGCTCTCATTCATGCCGTTTTTTATTCATTTTAACTTTATTGCATGTAAGTTTTAGATCTGGATGTTGGGCCATAGCAATGTCTCATCACAAGTCCATAAGCAGCACAACTGTTTTCAGTACTGATAATAATAAGAAATGTTCCATGAGCAGCAAATCAGCATATTAGAATGATTTCTGAAGGATCATGTGACACTGAAGACTGGAGTAATGATGCTGAAAATTCACCATTGCATCACATATATTAAAAATAAATTACATTTCAAAATATATTAAATATAAATCAGTAATTATAAGTTGTAATAATATTTCACAACATTACTGTATGTTTCAATTTAAATAAATGCAGCTTTGGAGAGCAAGACTTCTTTCCATATCTGTCCTTGTTGCCTCATAGCTTCCCTTCCTTTTAACTATTTCCTAGTTTCCAACTTGTAATTACTAGTCTGACAAAGATGTGACACTTTTTACAAATCGAAAACTCATAATTATAGTAATTCCAAAAACACATAGTAATTCCAAAAACACATGCAGCTAATTGGATAAACAAGGAAAGTATAAATAATCAGGATCAGAATGAGCTTTATTCACCAAGTGTATGCACAACACACAAGGAACACACAAGGAAGTTGTTGTGGGGGGTTTAGGAGATCTTGTTACAAACATACATATATACAAATATGACATTGAGAACAGAAAGTACATTTACATAAGACTAAGGAAAAATTAATAGTAAAATAAACAGTAATAATAATAATGTATACATCTGATTTATGTACAGATTTGTGCATTATTTACTGTATATATATTGTAAATGCATTTACATAATTCTTGAGAGAGAGGCAATAATTAGTTATTAAGAAATGAATTACAGAAGGCATGTGGTCATGTCTGTGTTAACTGTTTAAGCTGGAGATAGCATGGGGGGAAAACTCCCACCACATATGTTGGCTCCGCCCACAGCTAAAGCCACGCCCCAGCAGCTGCACTTTCGCCCAGACTCTCACCTGATCAATCTTTGGGTCGTTTCCTCACCTTTGATGCTTATTATATATAGTATATTCCCACCACAGCAGGGATTTCAGACAATGGAAAGAGCAGAGCAGTTCCCGAGTCATTCTTCAGAGAGAAATGAATAATTTGTGGCTGAGCTGCACAATTACGATTGCCTTATTTTTAGGTTTAGATCAAATGTTTAATTAGTAACTGTAAAGCATTTCATTGCATTGATCAAAGGTTTTCACATTTGGAATCATTTTGTGAAAATTCCAAACAACTGGATTACGCTCTTTCCATAACCATGCACTAAACATAGATGATGAATAACAAAAAAAGATTCACAACATTATTACATTTATGCATTATAATTTTGTTATTGTTAATTTATGTTAAATGGTGATGAATATTTAAGTTAATATGTAAAGTGTTTAATTTTCTTTTGCATCCTCTAACCCAGCTAACAAAAATATATTCTAAGAAATTTTAGCAAACGTTCCCATTAGGTACTGAAAACCTTATTTCTAAATGTTCTCCTAACATTCAAAACGTCCAATCTTTTAGATTAAAAAATAAAATAAAAATGTTCTCTGAACATTCTGAAACAAGTTTAGAAATGTTAGATTAATATCCAGAAAATGTTTCAGAAAAATAACATTCAATATACATTGTATAAATAATTTGTGTGTGTGTGTGATAGCATTTTGAGAACATTATTAAAGACTAAATAACTTTGAATGAACATTCTATTAATCTTATATTGGAAAAGTTTGTTCAAAACTTTGAGAGAATCTAGCCAAAGTTCTAAGAATTTTCCTTGCTTGCTGTGCAAATGTTATTTACACTGACTAAAAACAGATGCCATTTAAGTCAAGTAAAACTGATTAAAACGAGTGAACAAGACATGATGTAAAATATTTACTACATTTAAAGAATATGTCCGCCAAAAGGCAAAAACTGACTAAAACTGTAAAAAATGAACACTGGTTAAATTATAGGGGTCTTTTTTATATCAGAAGAAAGACACACTGCTGATATATTAAAAAGATTTCATTTCAGATTTCTTTTTCCTATACATTCACATTTTTGTATAAGCCTCATTTATAGTTTACAATAGGTAGCATTAAAAGGGTAAAATGAGCTGTTGCTGAAACAAAGCATTCCAGAATGTCAGTCATAGCCTGCAGAGTCTGAAACTGAAATCCCTGTCACCCACAGCACAGCTGAAGAAAAGAGCCTCGGCTTCTGGACGTGCAAACACTTGTATCATACTTGCACCCGGGTCACGGGTCACGTACGCTCACACCCGGGTCTCAAAGCAACCGGGACACAGGGGTGAAATGCCCCAGATAAAGAAACTGTGGAAACATTCCTCTTTTCGTTTTTGTTGCCATCTTGCTATTTTTCTGTTTGTGCTATTTTATAAAATAAAAATGGAAAAAATGTTTATTCTCATTATCATTAATGATATACGTATAATGATATATGTGACTATTTACTGAAGATCTGTTTCTGTTTTGTTAGCCTTTTATCAAATAGTTCTTGAGGTCATGCATTTTTTTTTTAAAGAAATACTTTTTAATACTTTTATCCAGTAAAGACATTACATTGATTAAAAGTGACAATATAGACATTTATAATGTTACAAAAGATTCTATTTCAAATAAATTATGTTCTTTTGAACTTTCTATTAATCAAAGAACCCCCCCCCCCAAAAAAAAATGCATTACAGTTTATAAAAAAATATTATGCAGCTCAGCTGTTTTCAGATTTGATTATAGTAATGTTTCTTAAGCGGCAAATCAGCATATTAGAATGATTTCTGAAGGATCATGTGACACTGAAGACTGGAGTAATGATGCTGAAGATTCAGATTTGCATCACAGGAATAAATTACATTTTAAAACATATTCAAATCGAAAAAAGTTATTTTAAATTGTAATAATATTTTACAATATTACTGTTTTACTATATTTTTAATCAAATAAATGCTGCCTTGTTGAGCAAAAGAGACTTCTTTCAAACTTTAGAACGGTATAGTGTATATACCGGATTTTTGTGGAAACTTTCTTTCAGAACAGCAGGGACGATCTCACTTCACATTGTAGTCGTATTTAAGGCCAGTGCAATACCCTGATGACCAGAACGGAGGGATGGGACAATGCTAAAGAAAAGGCTAGATGAGGTCAGGCCCTCTGATTACCATGACAACCACCATAGCATCTAGTGGAATGTCTGAAGAAAGAGTAAAGACTTGTAAAACTAACCCCACCCATACTCCCCTTTGTTTGTCTCATTTCATATATCTTAAGTCTGTCTTGTGGCATAAAAGCCCAAACCAGGAGTAGCAGATCCGTAGAATAGTTCTGTCAGTATCTGTACATCCACATATCTTTTCAAGTTCACTACACAATGACAGTTCATGATGAACTATTTGGGTCCAAAAAGCAGAACAAAATCATAAAAGTAATCCATATTTAGACTTGTGCGCTATATTGCACATCTTCTGAAGTCATGCTATAGCTTTGTGTTTCATAAAAAAACTTTGGATGACAGAATTTTCCTTTGTGGATCAGTTATTCTTTAAATGATCTGAATATAATATTTAGGCTTAAATTTATGATTTATGTATTTGAATTGCATATAAAAAATTCCATCTATTTGGATTGCACATTAACTTAATGTTATTTGTCACTCAAAGAAATAAATAAATAAATCATGGTGTAGTTTATTAACTATTTGCATCTTTGATTTTATGTAAATTATATTTTCAAAGTGCATTCATTCAAATCACTTAGAATCAGCATTAAACTGTTAATTGTGAAAACGATTACATATATTCAGTTCAAAAAATGCTTCAGAGCAGTTGAATAAGCAATATTCAATGAATTCAATTGTATAAGATTGAAACAAATTGGACTATTTCATGATAAATATATAAACCTGGCTTCTATGTATTTAACACATTCAGTTTTTTAGAAATCTTACCTGCTTCATTAATGTTTGACTGACAAGTATGCATCACATTAGGTTTATATTATCGTAAAACTGTGTCATCCAAATGGAAGGAAATTTTATGTGCAGTTCAAATACATAAATCTTACATTTAGGCCTAAATATCTTTTGAGAGTGGACTTTTTAAAATGAAATAACTGGAAAAGGTACATGAGACATATCTAAAGTGCAGTATTGCAGTACACTTTTAGGTTCACTCTTTTTGCAGTCCTGAGTGGAGACATGCAATGCTACTAAAGAGTTCGGTGGGTCCTCCTCCCCTTAAAAGTGGGAGGGAAATGGGCTGTGACAGTCGTAGACACAGCCTGAGGACACCGTCTACTTCTGTTGACTCAGGCAGAAGTGCACTTCACTTCAGAGCCTCCTTCATTCGCTCACACGTCACCTGAGGAACGCTGTGCTGCGCACCTGCGCTGCTCGCTTGTGGCAAGAGACAAAGGTGAGTCACTTTTCGACATCTAATAAAAATATGAGTGTTTCTTTTATTACTGTTTTTTCAGCTTTGCATTTTTAGTCTGGTAATAAAGTCTCTATGGAAGGTAATATACTACCATAATGTACAGTACATGCCAAGCAGGTTTGTATGAAAAATAAAATCAGTGTGAATTATAGGATACATGTGCCCTTGGAAATTGTTAATGGTTTATTGATTCATGTTTGAGAAGAAATGCATTAATTCAAAAAGAAAATAAGAAAAAGTGTTTTGCATAAAAAAGAGATCTTTTTGTATTGCATGTGCATTATTTTAAGCATGTTTACCCTACCAATGTTACCCTACCAAATCATTATAAATATTTTGTAGCATATTAAAGTAAAGGAAATTAGTAAAATAATCAAAACAAATACTTTTAATGTACTTTTCTTTTCTTTTTTTCTCACATTTTTTCACAGTAATGAGAATTATTATAAAAATTATATTTTTGTATTGCATGTGCATTATTTTCATGTCATTTAAGCATGCTTCCTCTACAAATGTTATAATTTGCATTATTATAAATCTTTTGTAGCATATTAAAGGAAATCACTGAAAAATAATCAAAACAAATACTTTTAATGTTCTGTAAATACTTTTTTCAAATTGTTTTTGTATTTTTTTCTCAAAAAAAAATTCCACAGTAATGAGAATTATTATATCATTATATAATAGAATATTTTGATGACATTTCCCACTTGCCAAATTTCTTATTGCTATTTTATATATACAATCAATGGCCTTAAAATAAGCTTAATTGTCTTCATGCAAAATATAATGTCTTATTTTCGTCTTTTGATTTTGGCATGAAATGTGATCTTGTGGAGAAAGAAAATGTGCTTTACATAAAGAAAATTATAAAAATGTAAAAAATATCTATGCATTGCATTATTTTTAATGATATTTAAAGCATTGCTTCCTCCACTTTTATATTTTTCAATTTGCATTATTATAAATGGTTTTGTAATTTATTAAAGTAAATATACCAAACAATCAGTGGCCTTAAAATAAGCATAATTCTCTTCATGCAAAATCTTATTTTTGTCTTTTGATTTTGGGGTAAATTGTGTTCTGGACATGTTCTATTAAAGTTTTTAATAATATATACTAATATATTATTAGTTTTGCAGGAATGACAGTCATGGCTCACACGTTGAGCTGGTCTCTGTTGTGTTTTGGTTTACTGAGTGTTTGGGCTCAAGATTTCTATGAGGAAAAAACCGGGCCAACAAGAGTTAAGACCAGGGGACAGACGGCAGCTATTTCACAAAGACACGAGGGTCAAGGTGAGGCGACTCATTGTTAATATGTGACAGTACGTATGCATGCAAGTAAATTCATATTTTCTGGTTTTTAAAACCCTATTTTCATGTCCCGTCCTACATGTTTTCTCATTGAATATCCGGTTTCACACATTATGGGGCTAAAATGGGTTGCAAATGTGTTTCATGTTGACTTTAAATGCTGGTTGTCTTACCATCTATGTACTATAAACTTATAGGTCACCATAAGTACATCTTATAAAGCTCATCATAAAGCTATGCCTTATGTTTATGCCTAAAAACATGCAATGTCATGTTACGACATACTAGACATATAGCAGCATATTTAAAGAGCGTCTAGAAGGAGGATATGTCTGGATGTAGTGATTTTGGAGCCCTGAGGCATTCAGTTCTCCTAACATGAACATGATTTATTCATATCTGTCTAAGAGCCGGTAGGTTATGTCTTGTCACCGGTGACATGAAGACTGATGAGCTGCTGTGTTAAAAGTAAGATCAGTTGACAGATGTATTGCTTCTTGAGCCCAAAAAGGATCATTAGGGGACTTAGAGGATAAAGATAACATTGTCTTTTTAAAAAACATTCTGGAATAATGTAACTTTTAAAAGAAATGTAGACAGACAAATAGCCAGATAGATGAGGGCTGAGCACTATTCAGAACTGAATTTGCTTTTTAAATTCCAAAATTGAATTGAGGCTGTAAACAGGATGTGGAATTGGAATTTGAAATTAATGAAGCATGACAACTGGAATGACATGCAAAGAAATGCATATTGATGCTGTCAGTCTACTTTTTGATTGCTTTTAATTAATTTATATATATATATATGTGTGTGTGTGTGTGTGTGTGTGTGTGTGTGTCCTGCTTCCTGCTTAGTAGAAATATGTATTTTCTGGCCATTATTTTGTGTGTGTATTAATTCACTTATATTTTATAGATCAATTAATTTACAACGATTTAATTTATTCAATACTTTATACAATATTATATATACTGTATAATGTATCTAATTTACTCCCTTCATCATATATATAATTTACTCAACATTTTATAAAAATATTATATAGTTAATTTACCAAATTCACACAATATATCTAATATATCGTTTATTCAATATTTAATAAAATATTATTTTTTTCTTTATGCATTATGAATGTTATCATACACAACATATTATTTATTTCTGGTAACAAACACACACACACACACACACACACACACACACACACACACACACACACACAGTTTTATTACTGATTATTATATTTTATTATTTTCATAAATTTACTTACTTATTAAACTTATTTAACTTACTTATTTTAGAACATTTTCTTTCCCACAATGATCTAATTTACACAAAGTATAAAATACGATCTACTTTACTCAGATGTAATATATCTAATTTACTCAATATTTAATAAAATATTATATATTTATATATGAATTTTGATTATATTATATATGAATCTTTATATTTATTTTTTATAAATCCAAAAACAATGTAAAAAAAAACACATTTTGTGGTTTTGATAGCTGTGCTAATTGATGACAATGTTTAACTTAGTAAAGAGAAATATGTTGACTCATATTCTACATAACAGGGAATAAATTAATAATTACTCAGTATTACTCATGTATTCATTTGTTTTGTCACAAAACGTATTATGGACTAATGAATTTCCTTTGTTGTTTGACTATGTTGAATTTATTTGAATTGCTACACAGTAAATTTCCAATCAAATGAAAAGAGAGTCAGTTCTTAAATTTATAGCCAACTGTTTAATAGTTTGTTAACTTTTCTTTAACATCGTTTTCCCTTTTTCCTTTGCTGTGGTGTCAGCCATCTTGGATGAGGACTGCAGTCTGGAGCTGGCCTTCCTGCTGGACAGCTCTGAGACAGCCAAGGACAACCACAAGCAGGAAAAACAGTTCACGATGGACATTATAGAAGGCCTCCAGAGCATCCGCTTGGATACAGGTCGCAAACTCAGCTGGAGAGCGGCCCTGCTTCAGTACAGCAGCCACGTCATTATCGAGCAGACCCTCAAACAGTGGAAAGGTTCGGAGAACTTCAAGAACAGCATCACACCGATGGCCTACATCGGCCACGGCACTTACACCACCTACGCCATCACCAACATGACCAAGATATTTGTGGAAGAATCGAGCCCAGAAAGCATCAAGATTGCCCTGCTCCTCACAGATGGGACTTTTCATCCCAGAAACCCTGATATCTTCTCTGCTATGGCTGATGCAAAGAACCAGGGCGTGAAGGTCTTCACGATTGGCATCACCCGTAGCGCCAATGAACCTGCCAACACAGCAAACCTGAGACTGCTGGCCAGTACACCGGCCAACAAATTCCTCTATAATCTACAGGACACGAATGTCATGGAAAAAGTCATAATTCAGATTGTAAGTACGATGTCTCCAATCACCCATTCTGTCCTCATACTGTATGTATAGGCAGGCCCACACAAAATTCTCCACAAATTTCCATTCAACTCATTCCAGCAACTTGAGTATTTGTGTATTCATAATTTTGGCTTCAGCTACCAATAAGGGTATATTCAGCTTCATTTATTACTTTTTAACGTTTAAATGCATTTCACAGAATTCCACAGTTTTTTTCTTTACCTAAAATGAGTGCAGGAAATGCAAAATGTCTCCAGATTTTATCTGGGTTTGTTCAAGAGTTATATGCTACTAACACTTCTCCAGCAGAGAAGTAGCCAACTACATAGAATTCTTTTTACACGTTTGGGTATCTATACAGATTTGATCCCATTTCAATTCACAAACTTTCATTTCGATTCAGGGATTTGAATTGATTCTGATTCATTTGTGCATATTTTAGTTTTATTGTCCATAGATTACAAAATCAATCAATATCAAACACACAGCCAATTAATAATATAAGCCTGAAAATGATTATAACTTAATGTTGAAGGGTTCAGTGTGTCCATTTAGACTGAGGATTATTCAAACGGTAGCTTACTACTGAATCTTTTTTTTTTTTTTTTGTGCAGATTATTGGTCGCACTCATAGACTGTACGGTTGCAATGTATGTTTTTGATTCACTAAACCCGTTCAAAAATGATTGTGTCTCAGTCTACACTTGGTCGTGTTCATTCCAGTTAAAGTTCCAGTTCAACTTAACGTAGGATGTGGCCAATTCAATTAAAATTCACACTCATGACTCAGTTCTTAAATTCTAAAATTGACTAACTGTTATATACTGTTTCTGTTAGTTTTATATTCTTTTACATTATCATTATTATTATTCCATCATTGACTGTGATTGTAACTTGATGAAAGATCCAGTGAGTTCATTCATTTGATTCCTCAGACTGATTCAACATCTGAATCTTTTTGAATGATTCATTTAAAGAAACAAGTCGACTCATAAGACTCACTATGGTTGCACTATTTTCTTTTGATTTGCTAAGAATCAAAGAACCAATTCAAAGGAGTTATTCTCTTGGAGTCGGGTTGCACTAGTTGATGATAATGTTGCACTGAACAATATGGCGTGCACCCAACAATGAAAACTCAATAGAAATATGTAATTTCAGGCCATTATTTTATGGTACATTATTTTATTGGTGGGGTGGGGGGGTGGATCAGCCTAAACTGGTTTGCTGGTCTTAGTTGGTCACCTGATTGTTGGTTTCTTCTGGTCAGGTTTGCTGGTTTTAGAGGGGGACTTGTTAGCTGGTCTGGCTGGGAGACCTGTTAAACCAGATAAGACCAGCTAACAATATTTGGTCAAGTGTTTGACATGTACAGGTATTTGAACATAAAGAAGAAAAAATAATTATGTGCTGCTAGTGTTTTGGGACCCCTGACACCTAACAATTGGCCTTTCTACACTTCATTTACTATAATAAGAGTAAACATGTCCTGTTTCTGACATGCATCTAGGTTTATATATTCCATAAATCTTTGTTGTCATTCCTACTGTTATATGGATATGTATTTAAAGCAGGTTTCATTTTTCTCATTTGAGAAAAGACTAGGCATGTTAAGCAAGACTAGGCATGTTAAATGATACTGCGTCCTTTAATCACATTTGTTGCTCGGGGAGGTTAGTATAATGTATGGCCTGATATTAACTGTTCACACTTTACCCAAACTGCAAAAAATGAAAGCTTTGCCATTGCCGAAGAGCAGCAATTATAATCTAATATACCAGCTATTGTTTGAACTAAATCTAATCTTCTTGTTTTTACATCTCTACACAGGCTCAGCTGGCAAACGATGGGGTAAGTAAATAATATTTCTAGTCTTTTATGTTAATATTGCATTAGTGCAGTGTTGAGGAATAGCTTACTATCCTCCCAAACTCTGTACTATAGTAGTCAGATTCATTGTAGTGAACCATTTCTTTCAGATTAGCAAATGAAATTAACTGATTTGAAAAATTATTATGTATTTAGCATAGAATTATGTATTTAGTCAAATGTACACACACACACCATTTTTTTTTTTTTTTTTATGCCATAAAGAATATTTTCCTATCTCAGCATTATTGAAACACAAAAAAAAAACAAAAAAAAACCTTTTCCATTTACACACTTTTCTCTATTTTTAGTGTCCTCTGTCCCCAAAGTGTGCTTGTGAGAAGGGCGAGAGAGGACTCAGTGGCCCGGCTGTAAGTATTTTCATTTTAAACTTCCTTCAACATGGGACAGTGTTTCCACGCGAGCCCACAGGCGCATTTTTCTCCTCTTTTTTCTGTTCCTAAGAGGTATGGATTCCTTTGAAGAATGCCAACAGTGGGAAAAGACAGGCATGATTCTAACTGCTTTGCTTTATAAAAGTCAGGATAATTATCGTCTTTGTCAGGACCCCTCAGCACTACCTTGGGGAAAACACAAAATAAGATTCCTCATAAGAAGTCTTCTTCATGTTGAGTCTGTTGAAACTGAAGACAGTGTAATTGCATGTTTTCGCTGAAAACCTTGACTTTAAAACACTTACGGGTCCAAATTTAACATTATGCCACACCTGCCAATGATGGGTTAATAGCCTTAGTAATATATATATATATATATATATATATATATATATATATATATATATATATATATATATATATATATATTTGTCCCTATAACTGCAGTAATTTAGCATTCTTTCCTTGCATTTTTTAAAAACACATAAGCCATTGTATCACTTGCAGAAATATACGCAGTCTTCAAAGTTACTACTTCAAGTTGAGTTTGATCAAATAGATGCACTGAACAAGTTCAGACTGACTTGAGATGGAATTATATGAAATTGATTGCTCATTAATATGGTTTATAAACCTAAACTGTAGTGTGTAGAAGGGAGGATCATTTTAGAGACAGTTATTCATTGACAGATGCCTACCCATCATTATCCAGGTGCTTTCACCTCTCTGGGATTCCACACATTCTCATGACTATAAATTATAGTCCTCAGTAATTGTTCTCGATAATTTACCGTTTTCTGGCCTGTACCTTTAGACCCTGTCCAGATGCAGAGTAAACTCATGACACAATAAACCAGATGACATAAAAAACTCAAACTCCAGAATAATTTCATTTGAACTCGTTAAAAAAACAGTTCACTCTACATGATATTTTACATCGTTTTTTAATAATTTTTTTATTATAATTATTATTATTTTTTTATTTAAAATTACTTATATTTATTGTCAGATTTAGCTAACTTCTTGGAACAATTATTTACAAATTTGTCCCCAAATAGTAGCTAGGTTAGAAACATAAACCAGTGTTGGTATTGTTAACTAAAACTTAAAAAGATTAAAAAGCTGAAATGATCTAATAAAATTTAAATATTAGATGAAAATTGTAAAAAAAAAAAAAAAAAAAATGAAATGTTGCCTTGGCAAATTTTAAGCTGAAGTACTGAAATTCCTAAAAATAAAACTGAAATAAAAATAAAGCTAAATAGAAATACAATAAAAAAATGACTAAAACTTAAAAATGATGAAAAAAATAAGATGTACATGGACAATATAAGAATGAAAAAATATTATTAAAAATATTTATCATTAAAAATATTATTAAATATTATTTAAATATTATTAAATATTAAAATAGTATATAAATAATGCTAAAATAATGCCTACATAAAAAACTAGGGGTTGCTTGCCAAACTGTTGTTACTGTATGTGCCCTCTATGTAAATTAAAGGGACAGTCCACCCAGATTTGAACACAAAAGAAGATATTTTGAAGAATGTTCCAAGTTTCTGGTCCCATTGACTTCCATAGTATTTTTGTCTATATAATGAACGTCAATAGGACCTGAATCCATTTGCTTACCGACATTCTTCAAAATATAAAACAAAATGCATACAGGTTTTCATTTTGGGGTGGATTATCCGTTTAAGTGCATGCACTGAATTTTGATTGGTTAGCTTTACGGGTCTAATAAACCCATCAGACACATGAGGTCAATCGTTTTTTCACTCAGAGCAAACATTTTTAGTGCCATTGACACTGCTGCTCACTTTCTCCTATTTCCCCTGCAGGGAAAGAAGGGTCGTCCAGGTGAGGACGGAGCCCCTGGGGCTAAAGGTCACAAGGTCAGAATTTTGTCTTTATTACTGTAAAGTCTATCTGTCATTCTCTCTGATGTGTGCTTGCTTCTGTGGATGCACACGGGAAATGTGATGAGGAAGCTGATCGCTAGTTATATTGTTGTATACAGTATTTGTCTCTTCATGTTTCTCATTTAGTTTTCGTATCACTTTCTCAGATTGAACAGGAATCAAGACTGATAGACTGTATTCTACAACCCTTTTTGAAAAACACTTGTTTTGTGCTCTTGTTAGGGTGAAGCTGGTTTGAGTGGACTTCCTGGTCGTGAGGGTACAGAGGTGAGGGCACAAAATCACTATAAGCTTCAAGTATTGTGCTACATCATTAAATAATTGAAAAAATATTTGCTATTTGCTATCTGGGTACTATTTGCTAATTAGGTAAAATGAAAAGGATGTACAAAAAAAAAGGTCTTCTAAACTTCAAATGTCCAGTGGTGTAATCATCAAAACAATAGTAACACAAACACAAACACAAATACAATATGTGTGTGTGTGTGTGTGTGTGTGTGTGTGTGTGTGTGTGTGTGTGTATGTATATATATATATATATATATATATATATATATATATATATATATATATATATATATATATATATATATATATATATATATATATATATATGTATATATATATATGTAAAAAAAAAAAGACAAAAAAAAGGTCATCTAAACTTCAAATGTCCGGTGGTGTAATCATCAAAACAATAGTAACACAAACACAAATACAATATGTGTGTGTGTGTGTGTGTGTGTGTGTGTGTGTGTGTGTATATATATATATATATATATATATATATATATATATATATATATATACACACACGGTTGTGATGTTATTTCCTGTTTTATGGTTTTCTTGTCATATGACAAAATAGTTTCCTTTTTTTTTTATTATTACATCACATTGACCTTTATTTGGCAGACTTTTTAAAAAAAAAACAAAAAAACAAAACTGCTTTACTGTAACATTAATAAAAGATTTTCAAATTACTTAAATTTGTTTTCAAATATTTTTTCATTACAATTTCCAGACAGTCACGGCACCTAGACATTATTGACTTGAAGCCTAAAAAAAAAAAAAAACATTAAAAGTAACCTTAACTCACAAATTAAAATATGTTGTCAAATATGTATGAACTGCATTTTATGTATTTTTTTAAATGAATTTAATATATCCAGAGAGTAGATTAGTGTCACATCATTGACCAACATGCAAAAATAAACATAAAAAAATACAAATTAGGGCTGTCAAATGATTAATCACGATTAATCACATCCAAAATAAAAGTTTTGTTTACATAATATATGTATGTGTACAGGGTATATTTATTATGTATATATAAATACACACACATAAAGTATATATTTAGAAAAAGATTTACATGTATATACATTTATATATTTATATTCTTATATTTTATATTATATATAAATATATTTAATATATAAACATAACATATTCTTCTTAAATATATACATGCATGTGTGTGTATTTATATATACATAATAAATATACAGCAGTATACACA
The DNA here is from genome assembly GCF_018340385.1 of Cyprinus carpio. Taxonomy (NCBI): domain Eukaryota; kingdom Metazoa; phylum Chordata; class Actinopteri; order Cypriniformes; family Cyprinidae; genus Cyprinus; species Cyprinus carpio. The sequence continues at coordinate 26,206,610 of NC_056580.1, read as the reverse complement.
CATATATTATGTAAACAAAACTTTTATTTTGGATGTGATTAATCGTGATTAATCATTTGACAGCCCTAATACAAATAAAAATAAAATAATAATAATAAAATAATGTCTTCCTGTTTTGTTCTCAGGGGAAACCAGGCTACAAAGGAGAGAAGGTATTAAATCCCTGCACCTATTCATAATATATTTTCATAATATATTTATTTTGAACCACACAGTCATATAAGACTGTCATGACTATGATCTTTTCTGACCGTCTATAGGGTGAAAGAGGAGAATGTGGCACTCCAGGAATCAAAGGAGACCGGGTGTGTAGCCCTTCAGATGTTGCATTTTCTGCACACTCCTCCATTATGTAATGAACACAGTAATACAGTATATGTTTCAAACGTTTAATTATATTGTAACATCTGATAGGGTCCTGAAGGTCCAGTTGGTACTCAAGGGTCCAGAGGTTTGCAGGTGGGTCTGGTTATATATTTATTTCATATTTATTCTAAAATATAACATCCATCTGTATATTTAAACATATTACCATGTGTACCGTTTGCAGTCGTTTCTTTTAAAGCCATACCTGTTGCAGTAAGTGTTGTAGCGAAAAGTGTTTTCAAAGTTGTTCATTATTTGTGAAATTTACTAGCAATTTCTGAGTGAAAATTGTTTAAAAGTAAATCCTGCACCAAATATGCAAATGTGGTTTGATCCAATTACAGAATGTTTTGGAGTCATTCACAGCTGTATTTAGCATTGACCACTATAGTATTTAGATCACATGAAACAGATGTTTCCATGTATTTCTACATGGAACTAAAAACATACCATATTTATTTATTTTAAACTAAACATGAGAGCTTATTACTATGGAAGCTTGTTTCCAAAACAGGATTAAAAAATATAAAAGGGATTTGCAATTTGAACTTTAGTCATTCTGAGTTTCTCACAATTTAAATATTTCTCGGAATTGTGAGAAAAAAGTAAGAATTGTGAGATAAAAATCACAGTTACTAATTACCAATTTTTTTTTATCCTGTAGTGGGTAAATGTTAAAACACATGTTGAATTTCCCACAACATATGATTAAACTTATATTTTACTGTATTATAAAGCAGCATAATGCATAGGTGTCTACAGACAGAGTTAGACAGCCCTAAAAATTCTAATGTTCATGCTAGACACTGTAACATGCCATTTCATGTTTCCCCTGCAGGGTTTACCAGGACCACAGGGTGACATCGGACCAGAAGGCCCACAGGGAAAGAAGGTCTGTGGCTTATAATCACAAACCATTATCACGTTTAACACGCACACCTGGAAAAGTTTCACTGTCTCTCATGACTCCAGAAGCCATTGCTTATTCGGCATGTTATTGTGCATGAGAAAACCCATGCACTGGAGGTCTGTTTGTTTGCTACATCCATTAGATAAATGGATGTTTAGGCCAAAGTGGATGAGAAATATTGATGCATTCCCGTTTCTTGAGAAGGAATTATCATTTATATCCATATTCGACTAAATGATACACTCTGATGGTAACAGGAGGTGCAGAATAGAGACAGACTTTTAGATTTCACTCCATTATGTTAACATGAGTATGATATATTTTATGCATCCCTTTAAAAGTGAATTTGAGATTTTCTTACTAGTTTTATCATGATTTTAGAGGAATGGTTCTTCAAAAAATGTATTTTTTTCTTTATTTACTCCTCATGCTGTTCTAAACCAATATGCTATTATTTTTTTCTGTGGAATACAAATTATATAACAAACAAATAATCAAAAGTTAATAATTTTTTTTTTTTTTTTTAATGTACAGAAAGCTATAGACTTTAATCAGGTTGGTCGGCATGATGATTTTTACGCAGATAAAAACAAAGCTGTGAGGGATAGACTTGTACAGTCCTTGTGATGGCATGCACTGTATAATGATCCAAGATCACAACTCATAACTTTCAAAACAGTTTTTTGGAGTTTTTATATACTGAAAGATTTTTCAGAAAGAACTTTCGTCAGCTGGACAGTTGGTATGTTGTTAAACCACAGTACAGTACATTAAACACAGAGTACTGATATCCATAACATCATTTTTATTCATGCCAAAAATGACCCTAACAAAGGTCTATTACATGGCTTTAGAAATCTTAGCATGAGTCATATGGACTGCTATTTTGGCTCTTTTTTACATAGACATTGACTATGAACTAGTATCATATTAAAAAGACATGCAATTCTTTTAATTTTCTCCTTTGTCATTGATTCTAATGAGGGTGAGTAAATAAGGAATTTAGGAGATAGGTAGGAAAACTGATCCTTTCTCTGACTTTCAGACAAAATCTTCTAAGTGTCTTCTTTCAAAAGAGACCAGGGTTATGTCTGCGATGCAAAGGGTTCACAAACTGCCAAAGTTTTAGTATAAGCATGTCTTGCGCTTGTGCTCAAAAAGGGGACGAAGATGAATGAATGTGTTTTGACATGTTTTGGATTTCCTTTACTAGAGGTCTGCTGCTCTTCCAGTCGTTTCCCCTTGTTTAATTTAACTGCAGGAAGCTGTCAAGGTTTAGACAGCTTTACAGATGTCCTCACTAACTAAGGATCCTTCTTCTTTCATGCATGGGTTCACAAATCAGTGTCACAGACAGTCATGAAGGACAAATTAATGTGTTCTACCTGTTTAGAAGCAGATTTATCTAAAAATAGATGGTACTGCGATAATAAACGGTCATTATTATTTTGAATAATATACCCTTACTCCCTAAGGTTAAAAGTCAACCAATGAGATGCTAGAAAGTGTTTGTCAGGTCTTTAAAAGGACTATGGGTGGTCCGAAATTATTGTCATGGTAGCTAATAACAGCAGAAATGTGTATGATGGAAAAATGCTGTGCAAAGTATAAATTCATGCACAGACATATAGATGACGTGAACAAAGAGGATTTCCAGCCTGTGGAAAGGCAGCACAGTAAGGGGATATTGTTAATGTCATGAGCAGATTTGTGACTGCTCGCACTGACCTACTTGTTTAGATTGGATTGTACTTTGTACTTTTTAAAAACAGTTCAGCTCTATAAGGTCCTGGTTGAAAATCAAAGGAATAGTTCACCCAAAAATGAAAATTAGCTGAAAATGAACTCACCCTCAGGCCATCCGAGATGTAGATTGTTTCTTCACAGGAACAGATTTGGAGAAATATAGCATTGCATCACTTGCTCACCAATTAATCTTCTGCAGTGAATGGGTGCCGTCAGAATGAGAGTCCAAACAGCTGATAAAAACATCACAATAATTCACAAGTAATCCACACCACTCTAGTCCATCAATGAACATCTTATGAAGTGACAAGCTTTGTAAGAAACAAATACATCGAGATAATTTAACAATAAACTTGTGGCCAAAATACAAGTCCATAATCCATAATAACATAACACTTCTACAGATGGTGCAATGCTATTGTGCACCCTAAATATGGACATATTTATATATAAACTAATTGAAAGTCATGTGCTTTCAGTGGAAGTGGATTTCTGTCAGCACCATTTTAAGTTATGATTTTACAAACTGAGGGACAAGTTGAAATTGTTTTCACTGATAATCAACAGCATGTCACAGATACTGTACATACAGCTTGAGTTATACTGAACACAGAACATTCCTTTAATGTTTCTCTGAGACGACAACTTGAATTTAAAGGGATAGTTCAGCCAAAAATGAAAAAGTTTCTTTCTTCTCTTGAAAACGATAGAGGATATTTTGAAGAAAGTTGGTAAACAATTGCTGGTAGCCAGTGACTTCCATAGTATGGAAAAAATACCATGGAAGTCAAATGAAAGAAACAGGTTTGGTACAACATGAGAGTGAATAAATTATGGCAAAATTGTCATTTTTGGGTAATCTTTCCCTTTAAATAAATACATACCTGATTTCTCTCATTTTTCACCTTAAGAATGAAATTCTTATAAGAAACTCAGAAATGTCTTGAGATTCTGTATGAATCTATGTGAGATTTCACACAATGAGAAATGTCTTCCATGAGAAATAATGAATGTGATGCTTAATGAATTAGATCTATCTAATCATTTTTTTGTTTGTCTGTTTGTTTGTTTGTAATTAATCCCAGGGTGAGCGCGGCCCTGCTGGCCCGCCTGGAATTCAGGGCGACAGTGGAATTGGACTTCCTGGACCAAAGGTCAGCTGTATTTACCTTTTTCACTGCAAATCCACTTAAATTCTCCAAAATCACAGCAAGCAATCAGATTTTAACGCTGGGGGAAACACCTAAACTGATTTACTGGTTTTAGTGGGTTTAGTTGAGTTTCAGTCATTTTTCAGCTAGGAGACCAGCTAAACCATCATAACAACAGCTTGGCTGGTTTAAGATGTTTTTTTCCTTTGACTTTCCATATGAGCCACTTTAAAGTGGTCCTATTATGCTCTTTTACAAGGTCTTGATTTTGTTTTGGGGGTGTACTAGAACAGGCTCTCACACTAGGTTGTTCGAAAAACATTATTTTTCACATATTTTACATTATTACAACACCTCTCTCCCAGTCTGGCATGAACGGCTGGAATAGTTCCTGTATCAAATGAAGGCCCGCCTTCTGAAATATGAAATGTGCTGTGATAGGCAGCACTCTGCGCCTGGTCAGGAAATGTCATGCCCCTTATCATAGCCTCCTGTTGCGAGTTTCAGTGTAAATACTGCATCAAAATCAAATCAATTTAAGCACGGATGATTTTAACCACTCTAAGCTCATCTGCCTTGGGATCACTAGCGTGTCTCCGACACAGTGATAACACTCGTTGCCTTCTCTAGTGCAGCTCAACCAGGTCTCGTCTCATTCGTCAATATTTGTGATCTCACAAATCCCGGAAAATATACGTTGTAGTCCAAACGAGTCGTTCATTGTAGTTTTTGAAAAGTGATTTCTGTTTAATAAAATATCTCCTTTTGAAGTGGACTTTGAGCTTTGTAACTTTGCAGATCTTTTTTAAGCTCAAACAGCAACATTACAGACTAAATAAAGTTGAAAAAATGAAAAAGCATAATAGCACCCCTTTAACCTAGAACCCTATAAAACGCACTGTATCATATTTGATACACAAATATTAAATTAAAATATAAATTTTAAGACCTCTAAATGATCAACATGATTAAAACTTTGCTTAAAAACCCGTTGCACACAATCTACTACATGCCTTCAGTCGTACGATTGATAGTTTATACATTTTTACTAAGTATAGGTCATGTGTATTTTTGCCTTGAAACTTTTATACAGTAAATGTAAGAATAACTTTTATATTGAATATAAAATAACATTTTAGTAATATTTCAAGATTTCAACATCTACTGGACTGAAGAAACTAAGGTTTAATTATCCTTACATCATTTATTAGAAAAATCACATTAAAAAAGTATCAAATGCATATTATTGGGAAATATAAAGTGAAAACTGATATTTCTATGCATTTTATGTAAGTAGTCTGTTATACCATTATAAAGATCTCATTTATATTTCAACCCATCAGAATTTCATCTTACTTTTTGGCCATATAAATATCAGCATCTGCACCAAAATGCATATTTTTGCTCAGTTTGGGCCTCTGAATAAAAGGTGTCGTTCTTCCTCAAGTATGAGCTCCATATTCTCCTATATCATATGAACCATAAAGCCCGATGTATCAAAAATGATACACAACAAAAAATAAAAAAGCTTTTTTATTTTACTTTATAATCTGTCTAAAGGTTTCATGAAAGGCCTAAAGGGTTAATTTCTCAATATTTGCACTGTGCATTTTTTAGATGACATGGATGGTAATAGTTATGGATTCTCAGATATGCTGTGATTTTCTATAGAGTATTTCTTACTTTTTCTCCTGAATTGTTCACGTCTTTGATCCGTCTGCAGGGAGATATGGGATTTCAGGGCAGACCAGGTCCTTCGGGTCCACCTGGCATAGGCGAGCCAGGTCTGCCTGTAAGTACAGAAGCAGAAATTTGGAAATATTCAACTGTTTACTAATCAGTACACACTGAATTTACACCCATAGATCTGATTAAATGTCATTTTTTCTCACATTTCTTCATCAAATCAGGGGCCTCAAGGGCCACAGGGGGTTCAAGGGGAGAAAGGGCCACGAGGAGAGGGTTTTCCAGGTCCAAAGGTAAGGTTAGCCCAAAAATGCCATGTTCTCACTTAAGTCACTCTCTGCTCTTTAATCTACCTGGAGATTTGTAGCAGCCAAAGGCTATCTGGGAAGATCTAAGTAAACAAATGCATTAAAGACTTGTAATTTTTTATAATACCTCATTAGAGGCGCAAAGTTCCCTGGTAAATCCGCATTTTAAAACCCAAGGCTGTTAATTATTGTATGTTCCAGATACATTAGCCTGAGGATGCAAGACAGAATTTAATGGATCTGTTTTCTTTGACCTCTATAAACACTCTTTGCAATCCGTCTAATGTTAGCAGTCTAACTAGGTCTACATCAAAGCCGGAACTGCATATAAAATGTAACCGTAAATTAAAAATACAGCAAAGAAATGTGATTCATGTCAAAGAGAACCTCAGTGCTTTAAAAACCTTCATCCAGTAGCTAAACTAAATTATATCTCAATTCTTTTCAGATTTATGATGATGTTCAGTATTCGTGATGATGCAAATCAAGTTTTTAATGAATCTTAAATGATTCACAGGAATTAACTGAACTTACCAGCTCTTACACCATTTTTGCTTCTGAAGCTAATTATTAAAACATACTCATGCAATATCTTAAGTACAATTTGTTTTCTTTCCTGTGTTGACAAATTTCCTATTAAAACAGGATGTCGGGCATATGTTCAGTGTCAGGTGGTATTGGGGGGGGGGGGGGGGGGGTTAGCACTTTTAAGATGTGTCATCAATATTTTTGACCTATTTTTCCAGAGAAAGAAATTTATTGATTTGGTTTCATAAGTGCTCTGGATATATCAAATGCATTGTGGACATTATCATGACATTTGGTAATATTCCTTTATCATTATCATTAAGGTAATTATTGCAAAAATTATAACTTGACTTCTTTTATCAATGTTTAGTTTCTCCAATCAGTTTATTTTTCTGCTAACATTTACCAATTAAATGCATGTGACGATAAGAAATAATAAGCAGGGTTATCGTTAACTGCAACTAAAACCATTAAAAATAGTTTTCAGTAATTGCAATAAATTTGAAATAAAAAAATCAAGTTTAAGAAAAACTTTTAACTTAAAAAAACAAACAAAAATAAGTAAATATGTTTAAGTACTAAATTTACTAAAACTAAATAAATGTTTATTTATTTTTAAAAATATTTATCTAAATATAAATATGAAAAAGTCTAAATTATTAAGTCAAAATTACTAAAGATTATAAATGAAAAGATTACTAAGATTATAAATGAAAACTGAAAATATATAAATAAAAGTTCATTTAAAATATTAAAAATAAAATAATTTTGTTTTTATTAAAAATAAAGGCTGATTTAAAATCTTAACAAAATATCACTTGAATTTATTGCAGGTGAAGATTTAATTTAAATTACTATTTAGAAATGAATCGGTGCGACTCAACTCAAATTCAGAATAAAACCAAGATCAACAAATCCTGGATTAGCTCTAATTTAATCCTTATGAGTGCAACCTATACTATCAGACAAATCCAGCCACTTTGGATAAACACCAGTTAAGGCTCACTGAGGAATTGCACTGTATTATTACCAGTTGGGAAAACAGGTGTTTCCTAAATCTCATAGACAAAGAAACAATACATGCATTTCAGTAAATGCATCTGAATGGCAGAGAAAGGGAGGTTAGCATTTCAGCAACACTGGGATGATGACGCCTCTTTTGTTTGACAGGGGGACCGAGGTCTGGAGGGGCCGAAGGGACCAAGAGGACAGCAGGGCATTGGAATCAAAGGCGACAAGGTGGGCTGTAAATATATCAGCCCATGAATGGAATTCACACAACCACACCATCTATGACACACAAAAGGCTTAATGAAGTATGTAAACTGGCCCAAAGTTCCCATTTAAACACCAGGGACTGATTGGATGGTAATAAAGAGCGAGAAAGAGCAGATGGGAGGGCGGCACAGCTCAGCTTACTGTGGGAAAAGATGAGTCCTGCTCACCTATACTGAATAAAACCCCAGTCATTTCTTATGCTCAAAATATACAGATTATTATTTGTGTAAATTAAATCTCAGGATGTATTAATCTATCTGAAACTGACTCATCCTCTTTGTGTCTTCAGGGTGAGTTTGGGCCTCCAGGTTTACCAGGACCGATTGGACTCCCAGGGCTTGGCATTCAGGGAGAAAAGGTGATATGATGTGTTCTTCCTTGACTTATGTGTTCTTAACTGTCCTTGACTTGTTCACAGGGTCTAATGAATTGAGGAAATGTACATGAATGGACATCCATTTTTTTATTTATAAAATATATGCTGTCCTCATCAGCTAAACTGCACCTTGCCATAACAAATAGAGAGATAAATATCATTTACAACAGAAATCATTCTAATATGATGCTCAAGAAACATTTCTTATTATCAATTTGAAAACTGTGAAACACTACCATTCAAATGTGTGGTTTAAGTAATATTACAAATAATAATAATAATAATAATAATAAAAGACTTAAATATCAATAAATTGATCAAAATTGACAGTAAAGACATTTATAATATTATGAAAGACTTTTATTTCAAATAAACGCTGTAATTTTGAACTTTATCAAAGAATCCTTAAAAAAATGTATTACAGTTTCCACAAAAAACGTCAGCAGCAAATACCATAAGATGTTTTTGACATTGATGATAATAACAAGATCCTTTGTTAATATTCGATAATAAATCGATAATAACTAAACAGATAACTAAGTAAATCAGCATATTAGAATGATGTCTGAAGGATCATGTGACACTGAAGACTGGAGTAATGATGCTGAAAATTCAGCTGCGCATCACAGGTATAAATTACATTTTCAAATATATTACAATAGAAAACAGTTATTTTAAATTGTAATAATATTTCAAAATATTTTTGTTTTCACTGTGTTTTTGATCAAATAAATATAGCCTTTGTGAAGCATAAGAGACCTTTTTCAAAAATATATAAAAAATTAATTATTCTAAACTTTTGACTGGTAGTATCCTTTTGACACACACAATTAGGTATAACATATGTATGTATGAACTTTTTCTATATTTTTTAATATATTAAAATTAGATTTCTCATATATTTCTTACATTTCTTAATATCAGGGTGTCGAGGGTCCGAGGGGGCCTCCAGGAGGAAGAGGACCACCAGGAGAGGGTTTCCCTGGTTCCAAGGTTGGTAGAAAATATTATAATTAATGGCAAGCTGTAAAAGGAAATACGTTCTTGGCTCAATTTTTGACTATTTTCCATTTTTCTAGGGAGAACAAGGTTTACCAGGAGAGATGGGCACCCCGGGGGAGAGAGGGCAGGGCGAACCTGGATCAAAGGTTTGTGTTCTTAAATCCAGGGTGGTGTAGGTTTAAAAAATGTATGGGACATTTATGATGGAAGCTAGTTTTTAGACCATAATGAAGACTTTAGAATGTGGTACTAAGTACTGATATTATTTCTTCAGGGTGAGCCTGGTGCATCTGGACTGGCTGGTGTACCTGGACTTCCAGGGGAGGACGGAGCTCCAGGACAAAAGGTAACTCCGCTTTCTGATGTGAGGTCATCTAACGATTGAGACCGAGTGTTCTGCTGATTAGATACGTCTCTAAGCAAATAAGCAAGTTTATCGGATATTAAATGCAGTGTTTCTCTTCATCAGGGTGAGCCTGGGGCAACAGGTTTGAGGGGACCTGAGGGGACTCCAGGAATTGGCACTCAAGGAGAGAAGGTACAATACTCCCCACATTAAACATTTTAATATTCAATATGTTCAGATTTTAGGTATCTTGTGATTGTCATCTAGTCGAAATGTCAAAAAAGGCTTTAGTATCATTATCTTCAGTGTATGTGGAATGATATTCTGTATTCTAATCTTAATAGGGAGATCAAGGCCAGCGTGGCATACGAGGGTTGCCAGGTCCTCTTGGTATAAGTGGCCCTTCGGGACCAAAGGTGAGAATATCTAAAGAAATAGAGCGCAACCTTGGTTCTGGAAGTATTTGGACTTTTTCTCCATAGGCATTACAAAAAAGTATTAAATAACGAGTTAAAAAACTAAGCTGTAAACTAAAGCAACCTTATTAAATTTATAAGATTACTAAAGGTTTTAAATAAATGATCTTTTGAACTTCAAAGTCTATATCATGGTCCATCGAAGAATCCTTAGAAACAGTATCACAGTTTCCACAAAATGGTTATTTTAAATTGAACTAGTACTTTACAATATTACTGTTTTAACTGTAATTTTGATCAGTTTACAAAAATCTTACCAACACTTTTGAACGGTAGTGTATGTTTACAGCAAAATATTTAAATGCTTGCAAATACAAAAGAGTGTAGGGAGAAAACGAATGAGGTTTCTATTTCCAGGACCTCACTGTTGTGCTCTATAGGGAAGCATGGAAATAATAAAGAACAAATATAATAATATTGAAATTAAAACAAAAAGATGAAATGTAAAAAAATCCTGCTTGATATTTTTTTTTTTTTTTGACTCCAAGTTTTCAAAACCACTCATTGTTTGAAATAACAAGTGCACTAAATGTCTGTGGTTTCGCACATAGTTTTAGAAGTAATGCAGTACCATCATTGGAACATTACACTGTTGTTTTTTAGGGAGAGCCAGGTACGCCAGGAAGGCTGGGCATGCCAGGATTACCTGGACGAGCTCTAGCAGGACCAAAGGTAACAAAAGCCAAGCTACTATAACTGTGCCACTCCTACAGGCTGGCGGGCCGTCGTTGTGTTAATGGCCCACTGCCAACACCATGAATCAGAACGTTTCTATTTCAAGATTCATCATAGCCAACTTAGCAATAAAACCGAGAAGTAACTGAGAAGTAATGCTATGACCTCATCTTCTCGTGCCTTCAGGGTGATGTAGGTCCCGCTGGTCCTCCAGGACTGATTGGAGAGACTGGTTATGGTCTGCCTGGTCCTAAGGTAGGTGGGATTTTTTAACCTGTAGAACAATTAAGAAAACGAGTAAAAGGAATAAGAGGCTTTGATGGAGCTATATATATATATATATATATATATATATATATTATATATAGATATATATATATATATATATATATATATATATATAAAGGATCTCTATATAGCTTTTTTTTACTGGTCAAAAGTGTGTAAAAATGTAGAGTTTTTTAATATGTTTTTGAAAGAAATGCATTTATGATGAAAGATTTTGATTATGCTAATCATAAAACAGCAAACTTTTTTAATATAGACAATTGTGACCCTGGAGCACAAAATCAGTCTTAAGTCGATGGTGTATATTTGTAGCAATAGCCAAAAATACATTGTATGAGTCAAAATTATAGATTTTTCTTTAATGCCAAAAATCATTAGGATATTAAGTAAAGATCATGTTCCATGAAGATATTTTGTAAATTTCCTACCATAAATATATCAGTAATATGCATTGCTAAGGACTTCATTTGGACAACTTTAAATGCGATTTTCTCAATATTTAGATTTTTTTGCACCCTCAGATTCCAGATTTTCAAATAGTTGTATCTCGGCTAAATATTATCCAAACAAACCATACATCAATGAAAAGCTTATTTATTTAGCTTTCGGATTATGTATAAATCTCAATTTAAAAAAGATCTACACATAAGACTGGTTTTGTGGTCCAGGGTCACATTTGGCATATTTTTTATGTTTTTAAAACAAGTCTCTTATACTAACCAAGGCTACATTTATTTGATCAATTTTTTGTTTAAATAAATAAATAAATAATGTGAAATATTATTACAGTTTAAATAACTGATTTCTATTTAAATATTTTCTAAATTTTAATTTTTTCCTTTGAATTTTCAGCATCATTACTCCAGTCTTCAGTGTCACGTGATCCTTCAGAAATAATTCTAATATGCTGAGCTGGTGCTTTAAAATGTAAAAATATTTCCCAATATTACTGTTTTTTTTTTATTTACAAAAATGCAGCCTTGGTGAGCAAAGATTTCTTTCAAAAACATTTTAAAAAATCTGTGAATCGGTGATCGAAGTGGTATTCAAATCAAATCGGTGAATATGAAGTGGTATTCCTTCCTTGTCACATTTAGGGTGATCGAGGTAACCCGGGACCACCCGGGCCATTTGGGCCTAAAGGTGAAGGATTCCCTGGTCTAGTGGTAAGCAACTTTGTACATCCCTATTTCCATATAACATCACTGCATGCCCATACATCACTTAAAATTTGAAGTCATTATAATTATAGTTCCCATAATCAGGTTTGTTGCTGAGTATTTGACCATGTGTGTTTATTTTACACAGGGTCTGCCTGGTTTACCAGGACCACCGGGTGAGCCCGGCCCTGAAGGCATTGGTGTTCCTGGACCAAAGGTGAAGTTACCACTTTTTGTATTTATGATGATGTATGAGGGTCAATTGTGGCTTTCAGAAATGTGTTCAGACACTGCAACTTTATTAAATATGACTTGATTATTTACACAATAACAAGATAATGAACAGAATTTAATTCTTTGAAATGCAGATTTTTTTCAAACTGATTTCTGTAAATGTATCACTCATGACAGCTTGTTTCACAGTTTACAAAGTATTAGTAAAGTATTAAAATTCACTCAGAAGTGTGTTATTGCGATACAACAAAGCAGTGGCAATTATTTATAAATACTCAATATATTCAAGTTCAATATATTAAGTCATGTTTGACGAGAACATGAAAATGTCCTGCATAGTAGGAATCATTTTAAATGGTGCTTTTGGTAAAACTTCAGTTTCATTTCAGGGAGACATTGGTTTCAGGGGTTTGCCTGGTTTGCCAGGACCAACTGGTGAAGGACTGCAGGGACCACCGGTAAGATTGATATTTATGTCATCTGACATAAACTCTCCCTTGAATCTCTCTGACTACAGTAATGAACTTGTGACACTGAACACCCCACATGTCCAGAACAAGAGCTCTGAACAGCATGCATAGGGAGTCTGTCTGTGTTGCTGTGGGGATTGAAGAAGACAAGTTGTCTTTTCCGCCCTTGTTAATTCTGCTGTCTTGCTGTTTCAGGGCAACATGGGAAGACCAGGTCCTCCAGGACCACAAGGACCCCCAGGGGAAGGCATTCAGGGACCCAAAGTAGGTTAACTATCTACTACCTGCTTTATAGGGCTGGGCAATTTAACTAAAATTATATTTTTTCACGATATTCAACCTGGATATTTCTTTGTTTATTTCTGTTTCTATTTATTTTTTTATTTTATTTTATTTTATTTTATTTTATCCATTTATTTATTTATTTTATTTTCTTTGAAGAATGTTGGTGACCAAACAGTTTTGGTTCCCATTGACTTCCACTGTATTTTTGGTCCATTTAATTGAAGTGTGTGGAAACCTACTTTCCACAGAAAGTCAGGTTTGGAACGTCATAAGAGTGAATAAATAACGACTGAATATTCTTTTCTTTCTTTTTTTTTTGGCTAACGAAAGAAAAAAAAATGTGATACTGAAAAATAAAATATGACAATGACAAATAATTAATTAATTTTAGCAGTATAATCATGAATATTCAAAATATTGCCCAGCTCTACACATAATAGCATTGTGTCCAAGTCATGATGACTTGGTCAGCAAATAAACTAGTTTGTTAAATCCATCAGGGTGATCATGGGGCTCCTGGAGTGACAGGGCCGAGGGGCCCATCAGGAGAGGGACTTCCAGGCTCCAAGGTGAGACTTTGGTTTAGATCATACTAACTAAAGAGGATGGGGTAGTTATAAATGGGTAAATATGGGTCAGAAAAAAGGTTGATTCATCTGTAAATCTCTCTGTCCTGTAGGGTGATCGTGGTTTGCAGGGCGAGAGGGGCTTCAAAGGAATGAAAGGTGACTTGGGTGACCCAGGGAATCCAGGACTAGCTGTAAGTTAATTTACTCACTATAAACCATCTTCTGTGTCAGAGCAAACAGAATTTAAATGTTGTGAATACTAAATCACATTGTAAATCAGCTTGTTTAATGAATGTTTTAATCTCTCCCTTTAGGGAAGACCAGGAATCAAGGGCGAACAAGGGCTCACGGTAAGATCAAATACATTTGCATCTTTTCAGCTGTATTTTGAGTTATTTCTAAAAAAATGTGCAACCATATGCATTGCATATATAAGTAAATTCTGTCATTTTTTAATTATTATTTTTTTAGATAGAAGGCATAATCAAGCAGATTAATGTGTTCATTTTAGGAAACTATGGAACAATATGCATTGTAAATATTAGCAAATTAAGTCATTTTTTATGATTTTTCAGAGAGAAGACAATCAAGCTGAATAATGTGTTAATTAAGCTATGCAATCGTATGCATTGTAAATATCTGTACATACAGTAATTGTTTAATTATATTTCAGAGAGAAGACAATCAAGCTGAATAATGTGTTAATTTTAGGAAAACTATGCAACCATATACATTGTAAATAAAGTCAGTCATTTTTTTATTGTTTCAGAGAGAAGACATAATCAAGCTGATTAAGGAGATTTGTGGTGAGTTTTACTCTTTAAATATGACAAAACAAATGATTTGATCATGAAATAACAGGTGTGTCATGATATGACTTCACATATTTCTAGGATGTGGTATTAAGTGCAAGGAAAGGCCCATGGAGCTGGTGTTTGTGATTGACAGCTCTGAAAGCGTGGGCCCGGAAAACTTTGAGATCATTAAGGACTTCGTCACAGCTTTAGTGGACCGCGTCACAGTGGGCCGTAACGCCACGAGAATCGGTCTGGTTCTTTACAGCTTGGACGTCCATCTGGAGTTCAACCTGGCCAGGTATATGACCAAGCAGGATGTCAAGAAGGCGATCAGGAACATGCCTTACATGGGAGAGGGCACCTACACTGGCACCGCCATCCGCAAAGCCACACAAGAGGCCTTTTACAGTGCCAGGAACGGGGTCAGAAAAGTAGCCATTGTCATTACAGATGGACAGACGGATAAAAGAGAACCCGTTAAGCTGGATATGGCAGTACGTGAAGCTCAAGTGGCGAATATTGAGATGTATGCGCTGGGAATCGTGAACACTTCTGACCCAACGCAGGCCGAGTTCCTGAGGGAGCTCAACCTCATCGCTTCTGACCCTGACAGTGAACATATGTTCCTCATTGATGACTACAACACACTGCCAGGTGAGCATGGAAGAAAATTAAAGTATATACACACAGTTTTTGTTGTTTTTATTTATTTATTTATTTTGGCATATAGGCCTGGGCAATATAAAAAAAAAAAAAGAATTATGTGTGTGTGTGTGTGTGTGTGTGTGTGTGTGTGTGTGTGTGTATTTGTGTAAAATGCATTTTCATACAGTAATTGTCATAAAACAAATACTGACATAGAATACTGTCAATAGGTTGAAAAATAGAATAAAATAAAATATTTTATATAAAATAATAAAATGTATTAAATATAAAATATATTTCATACTTATAGACATGTAAAATATATTAACAATATTGGATTTGTCACTATTAAATTATATTTTAATATAAAATGAATAATAACATTTATTTCATATAATATAATATAATATAATATAATATAATATAATATAATATAATATAATTTTTATACTAACATAAATATTGATAATATTGAAATTTACCAATAGGGTGAAAAATATAATAAAATTATATAAAATATAATATGTTTTTATAACATCCATCGTCTCCAATTATTATGAAAATGTTTAATGCAAGAATTAAGATACAGCAAAAGTTATTTAAAAAAGGGTCTCTAGTTAAAATAATCAACACATGTTTTCTGTATTTATATATTTAACTATGTTTATGTGCAAACACCAATATAACAATACATACTGTAGTAATATATACATGCATATAAAAAATGTAATAAATGAAAAATGCCACGCAGAGACATGGTTATGTTGGGGTTGTTCTGAATCGTTTAATTGAAACAGACAATTTGAACAGATTTCCAAAAATTAATACATTTTAGCAATTTTAACTGTATTTTTCCAAATTAACTTAAATCAGAGAAACTATTTAAACATCTATAAATTAGTCTTAATTTAATGGATGTGCTCCTTTGCCAAATTGTTAAATGAAAATAACTGCACTATTATCAATGTTGCTTAATTTTGCATCACCAGCAAAATCATAATGAATAATCCTAACTGCAAACTAATTGCATCTTTCTCTGTGTTTGGTCTCCTTCTGCAGCTCTGGAGTCTAAACTGGTCAGCCAGTTCTGTGAGGATGAGAACGGGGCCCTTTTCTTCAACCGGATTACCAACGGCTTGAACGGAAACAATGGATACGGCTACAGTAACGGCCAAGAGGATGTTTCCTCATACAGGAACAGTGTGTATGGGAGAAGATTTCAGGAGATTTCACACGACAGATCACAGAGTCACACGAGAGGCAGAGGACACGGCATACTTCTTCCCATCAACCCTGGCCCTCTCAAAGCACAGGTCAACTACCACAACTAACTAACTAACTGTCAACTTCTTTTGCACGCTATATTAATGCAGACTGATTTGAACCAGGCCACTGTCTGATTCTGTGTTGTTGCTGTTGTGCAGGTGGAGAGTGACTATGAAGGTGAGGATCTAGACATAAAGACACAAACTCAAGGTGGCGCCACTGTTGCAGCTGTCAGTAAGACTGTCCAACCTGTACAGCCAGGATCCTCTTCATCGTCATCTTCATCATCATCTTCATCATCAGTATCATTATCTTCATCAGTGTCAACACATTCTACTTCAGTGAGTGTGAATGCAAAGCCTCGTCCTGTTGTGATAAAAGGTATTTACTATTGTTATACAATATAAATATTGACCTCAACAGACTGAAAATATCATATATTACAAATTATTAAATATTACAAATTAATATTCTATAGTATAAAATAGAGAATAATAAAAATATATGTGATAAAACAAATTTTAAATAATAAATAATAAAATATTTTTTACATAATTTATATACAATCATAAAACATAAATGCTGACAATACATAATATTACCATTAAGCTGAAACGTTTAATTAAAATTATTATTTATTATAGAAAATTATAAAATTATAATAAATATAATATGTTTTTATAAATGCCATTGTCACCAAATATTTTGAAAAAGTTTAATGCAAGAATTAAAATACAGCAAAAGCTAGTTTAAAAATGTAACTAGTTATTATAATGTAATATAATAT
The DNA here is from genome assembly GCF_018340385.1 of Cyprinus carpio. Lineage (NCBI taxonomy): Eukaryota > Metazoa > Chordata > Actinopteri > Cypriniformes > Cyprinidae > Cyprinus > Cyprinus carpio. The sequence goes on along the minus strand of NC_056580.1, from coordinate 26,189,261 downwards.
AATATAATAAACATTGACATAGAATACTGACAATAAGCTGAAAAGATATTAAAATAGTATTTTTGCAATATAAAAAAATACTAAAACTGTTTTATATAATAAAATATATATTATATAAAATTAATATAATTAATATATTGTACTAGAATATTCTATTCTATATACTAGAATATATTATTTTGTAATAAAACTAATTTTGACAATATTGAAAAAGAGAACAAATTATATTTTTAATATATAAATAATGAATTATAAAATATATTTTTTTTATATAAAAGCTGTTATAAAATAAATATTGACAGTACAAACAATCATGGGCTATATATATATATATATATATATATATATATATATATATATATATATATATATATATATATACACTATCACACACACACACACACACACATATATATATATATTAATCTAAAATAATGATTAATAAAATTGCTTTAAATATATTCTAATATATTATTTTATACAAAGTTATTATAAAACACTGACAACATTGAAAAATATTACAAATTATATTTTTATAATATAAACAATTTTAAACAAAAGTTGTTTTTATTTTCTGAAAGTGTTTAGTGATGTTACTTTCTCTTCTTCGGTGGTGCGTCAGAATCAGCTCCACTGGATCCTCGATGTTCGCTCAGTCTGAGTCAGGGCTCCTGTAGAGACTACGTCATTCACTGGTACTACGACAAACAGGCAAACGCTTGTGCGCAGTTCTGGTACGGAGGCTGTCAGGGCAACGATAACCGCTTCCAGACGGAAGAAGAATGCAAGAAGACCTGTGTCCTCACCAGCACAGGTATTATTCACTCCTACAGACATGAAGGAAGCAGTGTTAACAGCAGTATTATAATGTCTTTTTTTGTTACATTTAGCAAAAATAAGCAGTAAAAATTAATCTGCCTATTGTTAACTAAAACTAAAACTAATAAAATCAATTTTGGTAATCTGGTCATTTAAAATAAAGTTAAAAAAATAAAAATAATAGATGAAACAAATTAAAATATAATAATAATAATATAATATATATATATATATATATATATATATATATATATATATATATATATACACACACAAACACACACACATACTGTATATTAAAATGAAAATAAATGAACAACTATATATCACACATACTGAACTTCAGGTTTTGCATGTTTCTGGCATACTGACTTTTTCTGCCTTTGTTTTCACAGCAGGCTAAACGGGAAGAAGAGCTACATCAATGAATAGTGATAAATCAGCTTTATGTTGTTGAGGGTGTGCACATGCCACAATGGTCACTTCTTTTTTAATATCATAAAACTGTTTCCTACCATTATGCTCAGGATCTGGAGAAAATGTTTTTGCGGACCCAAATAAGATTTTACAAGCAAGTACCTGCTAACGTGAAACACAGGTGTTATTATGAAGCTTCAAAGGCCATTTATTCATATGCACAACACACATTTTTTATATTTCTCAGTATCCACTTGAGAATCTGTGCACTGCTCTGCATGCAGAAATATTACTAACAACCTTCACTGGGAATTGATTGTATATATGTTTTGTTTTATTTAAAATGTATTTACAATTTGTGACTTGAGTAAAGCAACATACATATTTACTGTAATAGGTTGCAGAAGTGCCATAAATGATGTTTTAGGAATTTCATTGGGATGTTATTTTATTATTTTGTATAGGGAATAAAACAAATAAACAAACAAATCAAACAGTTAAGTCACTAATTCATTCAATTCAATTATGATTTTCATAAAAGGAAAACATGTTGTATATATTCTTTCTTTGTGTGTGTCTTTATAATTTTATTCAGATGAAATAGTTTTGCATTCCTGAATTTTGTATTGAAAACAAGGTTTGCAAAATTTATAAATGAACCAGCCCTGTCCCAACAGCTTTCTGAAATAAGCTGTTATTGAATTATAGACTGTTTTATACAAATGATATTTTTGAATGTGTTCTTTTGTGGAATTTTTGAATAAAATGTTTGGTTAATAATTATGTCTAACTTGTTATTGAATGAGAAAACATAAGAAATATAATTTATACCTTTTGCTACATCTAAATACGCATTTATTTTATACACATGCATATCACAGCTATTATTAAATAGCCATATACAAATATATATAATAATAAGTAATAAAGCAAGCAGCATTTATCTACTTTCAGATAATCGCGGTTTGTCCCTTCCAGCCCACCGTACTCACTGTTACCGTGGTGACGTGAAGACGCTCTGCGCTAAATCCTCTTACACACCGACTTGAGCGTTTCAGTCAATATCATCGAAGGAAAAACATATGTATTTTGATTTAATTCCCTTCTAAAACGCTGACAGTAAGGCTCGACCATGGCGTCGGTGTTGGACGCACTCTGGGAGGACAGAGACGTGAGATTTGATATCACTCAGCAGTAAGTCCTCAGGCTAATCTGCTAGCTCAGAAGCTAGCGACGTTTATTTATTAAATCGGATACATTAATAGCGAACTAGGAGGATGTTTTATGCTCTTTACACGTCGATAAAGATGAAAATTACACGTGCTAGTGTTTCCATATGACGGTTTTGTTGTAATCACAGCGCTAGAAACCCAGAGTACACTGAATATTACATATATCTTATTATAAAATAAATACATTTTAAATAAACATAATACATAAGGCATATTATTACACCCTAATTCTAATAACACGTGTTTTGCTAAAACTACAAGGTGCTTCCAAAGCAAAAAAAATGCTTTATATATTTAGTTTACGTCACAAAATCATGGTAACGGTTTACATTTTGAAGAAAGGTAATATATAGTTACCTTTATTATGTGTGCCTGTTTTTTATTTTAATGAAGCATTTAGTGTTTTATTCTCCTCTTAGACCGAAGCAGCTGATTTTATGTTTCATTTAAGGCAGATGAAAACCAGGCCCGGTGAAGCGCTCATCGACTGCCTGGATTCAATCGAGGACACCAAGGGAAATAATGGGGATAGAGGTGATTAAATGCATTATTTCAGCCTTGTTACCTGTGGTTACCCTTGTGTATGTATATTACATTGTCATAATCTTTTGTGTCTTTCTATAGGAAGACTCCTGGTGACCAATTTGAGGATAATTTGGCATTCTTTGGCACTTCCAAGAGTCAACTTGTGTGAGTATTTTTGAAATATTCAATAATAATAATTTAAAAAATGTAATATTATTAACTTTATGCTGGTGTCCGCTACAGTGGAAAGATCTAAATGTCATCTTTTATTGCACTGGACAGATGTAGCTCTTTCATTAAACATAATTTTGATCATTTTTAAGTTAAAAAATAAATATTTGTCATTTGTGATGTAATCATTCATGCATCAGAGGGCTGTTTAAAGGGTTAGTTCACCCAAAAATTAAATTGACCTCATGATTTACTCACCCTCGAGCCATCCTAGGTGTATATGACTTTCTTCTTTCAGACGAATCCCTTCGGAGTTATATTAAAAAATGTCCAGGCTCTTCCAAGATTAATTGGTGCTACTTTTCAATAGTCCAGAAGAAGTCTTGTCTTTTATTTACCTTTTATTTTATTTTTATTTATGGTCAGCTGTGGGATACAACTGCATTATTAATATCACCACAAGGACAGCAAATTCAGTGAGTCATCTTTCTTCATGTTTTCATCAAATCCTTTTTAATAGCTCAGGTAGATGTCAAATTTCCTCTTTTTTTTTCTCCAGAAACTGAGAGGTCAGACTGAAGCGCTTTATATATTAACCAAATCTAATAACACTAGATTTGAGTTCATATTCACCAATGTGGTCCCAGGAAGTCCAAGACTGTTTACATCCGTCATTGCGGTTCACAGGTACTTATGGTTTACATAATGACATGGCATTTTGACTAAATCAATAACTAATATTTAAATCTACAGTATTTACTGTAGATCTGTAGTTCAGTATATATACAATATTCTGTGAAATATATTTTGTGAATTGCAGAATAATAAATTCCACAATTTTTTAATTGTTTTTTTTTTAACCGTAAAACGTATTTTAATAGCACTTTGAACAAATTCTGAGTACTTTAAAAAATATTATTATTAGATTTAAAGAGGGACATAAAGACATGCCACATAATCTGACAAAACAGAAAGCCCCTGGGTTAAATGATTGGTTGAATTTAGTATTATGTACGTTTTGGAGATGGTAACTTACAAAATTAATGATAAAAGGTTTCTTAAAAGAAATTATCACCTTTTAATGAAACAAATTACTCAGAGGAAATATAATTATAGGAAAGCCTATAAAAAATGTTACATAAGGAACAAAATATTATGCTGAAATTATTGGAATGTCAATAAAATATATTTATTTAATTAATTGTATTCATTCAGCTGACACTAACAATAAGATATGTTAAGGCGTGCCTTTACATAAGGCCTGTAAAATATTAATATTAAAATAGTTACCAAACTAATTATTTGTGTTTCTTTCAGAGCTTATGAGACTTCCAAAATGTATCGGGATCTAAAACTAAGAGGAGCTCTTATTCAGAATAAACAGCTGAGGCTTCTGCCACAGGAGCAGGTTTATGACAAAATTAATGGAGTCTGGAACCTGTCTAGCGATCAGGTATTTTCAGTGGATTTACAGTATTATTATAAAATGTTTAATAGGAATTTAACTGAGAAAATCTGTTGTTGTGACCTTAAACAATGAAGCATGGCCTTGTGTTTCAGGGCAATCTTGGAACGTTTTTCATTACTAATGTGAGGATAGTGTGGCATGCCAACATGAACGAGAGCTTCAACGTCAGCATTCCCTATCTGCAAATTGTGGGTGTTTCTTTTGCTTCAAAACACTGAGTCATCAGCAGTGAGTTGTAATTATTAAAACTGTGCTTTCTTTTTCTTATTATTTTGTTTGAACGCTCAATAAGGATTAGAGACTCTAAATTTGGACTTGCTCTTGTGATTGAGAGCTCTCAGCAGGTAAGTTTGGACCAACATCAAGATCATCAGAAAAACTTTTTCATATGTGTTGTATTATGTGACTTATAATGACCCTAACATCTCATTAAAAGCATAAATTTTTCTACCCCCTCTCATCACAATAATTTTTAAATAAATGCTGTTCTTGTTAACTTTTTATTTATTAAAGAATCCTTATAAAAATGTATCATGCTGTCCACAAAAAAATGTGGCAACACAACTGTTTTCAAAATTAATGATAATAAGAACTGTTCCTTGAGCAGCAAATCTGGTTGTTTTAATGGTTTATGATGGATAATGTGACATTTTAGTTTGGAGTAATGATGCTGAAAATTCAGATTTGCATCACAGGAATAAATTACATTTTAAAATATATTCAAATAGGAAACAGTCATTTTAAATTGTAATATTTCACTGTATTTTTTTTAAATAAATGCAGCCTTTACTTATTTAAAAAACATTAAAGATCTTACTGACCCCAATTTTTGAACGGTTGTCTGTGGCAGTAATTCCCTGAAGTGAATGTAGCGACATTTTGTGCTGATTCCTCTCTCCTAGACAGGAGGTTATGTGCTGGGATTCAAGATCGATCCAATGGACAAGTTACAAGATGCAGTGAAGGAAATCAACTCCTTACACAAAGTGTACTCAGCAAACCCCATTTTTGGTGTGGAATATGAGATGGAAGAAAAGGTAGTAACAAAGATTTTTGATGTATAGTGAAAAATACAATAATTTTGAAAACTGCACATCAGTATTAAACATGGCTAGAGTGGCTCCACTTTTCTGTAGATTAAAAGCAAAAAATCTGGTAAATAACATAGAAAAATAAATACGCTTTCTGTCTTAGCCTCAGCCTCTGGAGGAGCTGACCGTAGAACAGCTGCCCGATGACGTGGAGATTGAGCCAGATGAGCACACAGACGCTTTTACCGTGAGTTTTACCTCATATGCTACTCTCAGAGATAATGACACTCTACTTTCACCACGTAGTGCTCTGTGTTTGTGTGTGTGTGTGTGTGTGTGTGTGTGTGTGTTTCACAGGCTGAAAATAGCTGATCGCTTAAGCCTCAAATCACAATGCCCCATCAACACAGACTTTTGTTGTCTGGTGTCAAAGATGTTTACACAGAGCACTGATGATTCTGACATCAGGAATCCTCTCTTATTTAAGACTTAAAGTAGATGTACAATCACTGATGTGCAATTTCTTCTCTTTTTCACCTCAAGGCTTATTTTGCTGATGGAAATAAGGTAAATTCTATCTATCTATCTATCTATCTATCTATCTATCTATCTATCTATCTATCTATCTATCTATCTATCTATCTATCTATCTATCTGTCTATCTGTCTGTCTGTCTGTCTGTTTGTCTATCATCTGTCTATAATTTGTTGTATGTATCTAGCTATCATCCAGCTATCTATCAGTCTATATGTCTGGACAAAATTTCCATTTAAATGACATCTTTTTTCTCTCCTTAAGCAACATGATCGTGAGCCGGTGTTCTCTGAAGAGCTGGGTCTGGCTATAGAGAAATTAAAAGATGGATTCACATTACAGGGACTCTGGGAAGTCATGGGTTAAAACGCTCAAACACTCTGTACCATTATATGTATTTTGGCATTGCGTTGTTACATTATTTCATTTTTCATTAGCAAAATGTCAAAATTTTATTTATTTTAAGAATATTTATTTGATATTTGATAATGGCATGTTTATAAATCATATGCAAACCAAGTAAGGAAAAAAAGCTGGAAAAAATTAAAAGTTACTTTTGTATAATATTATACACAGAATAGTATACACAGAAATGGAAACATTTATTTATGTATCAGATATCAAATAATATTTGTATATTAGAAACTGTAAGCTTGTTTATGTAGAGAACTTCACATGCTAATTCTGCTGTTGTGTTGTAAGAAAACACATGATGTAGGAAAATGTTTCTTGTGTTTCATCAGTTTTGATAGTAGTGGTTTGTTCAAACCATCATATGCAGTTCACTGGCTCAGGTTTGTCAAGTCTGTTTAAAAATGTGTCAGAGGAGCTCAACTACTTCACAAAAGACCAGAAGAGCATATAAATTGATCTCTGCCTGACAGCAGCTGTTTGCTGACCTTTTAGGCAACAGAAGATTATAAAGTAAAAAGAGCATTTAAAAGAATACTTCACAAAAATAATTATTAACTCACCCTCATGTTGTACCAAACTTGTGTGCTGTTATGTTTTCTGTGGAACAAAAATCTAAAATGTAAGTTTAGAAAAATGTACAAACTATTTACAATGATCTTTTATAGTCTGTCAGGCTACAAAAAGAAGCTCACGGAAGTGCATAAATAATGACACCATTTTCATTTCTGGCTGAACTTTTCCTTTAAATAGCAACCACACATGAAGAGTACAACATGAACGAGTCACAGACCTATAAACTTAATCATACAAGTGACACCATGTGCAAAACCGAGGTAATGACACACACCTTTAAAATGATTTAAAACTCTGTAGTCACCTGTTGAATTCCTACTGACGCGTCACTCCTTCCATCCTTTAGTAATACAGCACCAAACACACATTCAATTACAAAACACCCTTGACCTGTGAGTGTGTCCAAGTTTCACAGTTGTCTTTTTCAGTCATTGACAGCTGCATGATGCGACACTGGGCTCCCGTTTGGTCAGCCTGAATTCTTTCTGACTGTATGAGGGGTCTATATTTAGAGGGGCAGACTTAAATTGCAGTGTTGTGTTGGAGCTCTGTGTTATTTCAGCCTCTTATGACTGAAACCGCAAGACAAGAGAAAGTATAGCATCCTCTTCGAGTCCTGCAAGATTTGAGATGGAACCCATGAGTTTCAAGGAGGACCTGAGGCTCTTTCAGAGCACCCTGCTCCAGGACGGTTTGAAGGAACTTCTGAAGGAGAACAAGTTAGTGGATTGTATTCTGAAGGTTGGAGATCAGAGTCTGCCCTGCCACAGACTCATCATGGCTGCATGTAGCCCGTATTTCAGAGAGCTGTACTTTACTGAAGACGGTGTTGAGAAGAAAGACTCCAGCAAGGAAGTAGTACTGGAGAGCGTTGATCCCAACATTATGGACATGATTGTGAACTATCTCTACTCTGCAGACATCGAAATCACAGATGAGAATGTGCAAGACATCTTCGCAGTCGCCAATAGGTTCCAGATCCCATCCCTGTTCACCGTTTGCGTCAACTATCTCCAAAACAAGCTTTCGTTGGGTAACTGCTTGGCCATCTTCAGAATGGGACTGGTTTTGGACTGTCCCAGACTCGCTATAGCTGCTAGGGACTTCATAGCGGATCGTTTTGAGACTTTATCCAAGGATGAGGACTTTCTTGAGTTCAATGCTCCCGAGTTGTTCGCTATCATCGGGTGTGATGCCCTGAACGTGGAAAAAGAAGAGGTTGTGTTTGAGCTCTTGATGAAATGGGTCGGGAAGAACAAGGAAATCCGGGTGCGGGGTTTGGTTGTGGTTTTGATTTCGTACGCTTCCGACTTCTACCCGAGAAATACTTCAAGGAGAAAGTGGAAAAGGACGACATCATCAAGGCCGACCCCGAGCTCGCCAAGAAGCTGAAGGTCATCAAAGAGGCGTTTGCTGGAAAACTTCCGCAAGTGGAAGGAGAAGAGGGGGAAAAAGTGTTGCCTGGTTATCTCAATAACAGCAAACGAATGGGGATGTTCAACAGGGATCTCATCCTGATGATAAACGACACAGCGGCCGTGGCCTATGATGCTCATGAAAACGAATGCTTCCTAGCAGCCATAGCAGAGCAGATACCTCGAAATCACGTCAGCATCACATCAAAGAAGAACCTTCTCTATGTTTTGGGAGGACTGTTTGTTGATGAAGAAAACAAGGAATCCCCACTGCAGTGCTATTTCTACCAGGTTAGGCTAAGTCACTCAAAAGGCTGTTCACACCAAGGTTTATAACTATAACAAAAACATTTTATAGTTGTGGTGTGGTCTTACCTATTCTCATAGAGTAAGTATAACAACATAGAGAAAATTGTTGACAGGCAATCAGAATTTACCCGCCTTAAAAGCACAACGTTATACGAGGTTATAGCTGTTTATAATTATCGTTTTTGGTGTGAACACACCGTAATTTATTCAAAATGAAAACGTTCTCATCATTGACTCAGCTTCAGGTTGTTCCAAACCTGTTATACTTTTCTTTTGGGAACACTTGTGTTGTGCCGACCCGGGATTTAGCACACAAGGACTAATTTTATGGTACGATTTAAGAGTAACATTCCTTCTCTTAACTTCTTAGAGTTTATCACTTGCACCATGTGTTGTCGTACTTTTAACCCTTGGTCATGAAATCCTACTCTTGTGTTTTTAAACACAAATCACGTTTTCAGACAACCAATCAACAAATTAACAGCACTTGCCTCATTAAATATTCATGTAGCCTTATTAAATTTACATATTAATTACAGAAGATGCGAATAGAAATGTTATTTATCCAGTAAATGCTATCAAAAAATTTGCACAGAATTTACAAATTTACAGCAGAAAATAACTGAAACGGATATACATGTATTTAATTTTATATGACTCATGTGATAGCCTATATGTTCCTATTTTATAGTTTTATAAATGTATTTATATAATCTTTATTTATATATAGTCTTTTCATTTTAGTTTAAATGTTTTAGTAATTTTATTTTATTTTTGTCTGTATACAGTAATTTTTATGAATTTTTTATTTCAGTTTTAGTTTTTGTTATTTTAGCACAAATGGAAATACAAAATGTTTCCTCGACAACTAGCTGACATAAAATGTTTAGGTTTTTATTTTTTTTAAGTAATTATTTTAAGTAATTTTTATGGTTTTAGATTTAGTTAAGAATGTCCAATTTTGTGTTGCAAATGCAAACTGGTTTGGAATGACTAGAAGGTGAGTAAATGATGACTAGATTTTTTATTTATGGGTGCACTATTCATTAAATTGTATGATTTTATATTTCTGGGAAGTGGTTTTCGGTGCAAAAAAGTCCCAAATCATTAACAGGCCTAACACAAAGGCCTATATCATCAGAGAAAATAAACTAAAGATATATACATTTGAAATTCATTTTAAATCATGCATATTCTTCAGCTGGACACTCATTCTCCAAATTGGATAGCCCTGCCACCGATGCCATCGCCCAGGTGTCTGTTCACTATGGGGGAGTTTGAAAACCTCTTGTTTGCAGTTGCTGGTAAAGACCTGCAGACCAACGAGTCTCTGGACTCAGTGCTGTGTTATGATGTCGAGTAAGTTTCTTCTACACTTTCTGCTACATGCATAACCCAAATACTTACGTCCATCTAATTACCTTTTGTTGCTCTCTGCAGTAAGATGAAGTGGCAGGAGACCAAAAAACTGCCCTTGAGAATTCACGGTCACAGTGCAATCTCACAAAATGGACTAGTTTACTGCATAGGAGGAAAGACGGATGAGAAGTAAGTCAGATTTGAGTTAACATGATCATAAATACAAAATAAAAGCCTGAGATTAAGCTTTATTGCTTGTTTTCATCTGTGGAACAGTAAAACCATCGACAAGATGTTTGCGTACAACCACAAGAAGTCTGAATGGAAAGAGCTGGCAGCCATGAAAACACCCAGGTCAATGTTTGGAGCCGTCCTCCACAAAGGAAAGATCATTGTGGTTGGAGGGGTCAATGAAGATGGCCTTTTAGACTCTTGTGAAGCCTATGACTTTGGAACAAACAAGTATGTATACATCACTAGTTTTTAAGTGATACTTAATCCTGGAACCGTATATATATATATATATATACTGTATATATATATATATATATATATATATATATATATATATATAACATTCAAAGTTTCAAAAAGCTGTTTCTCCCGCCACTTAATAATTATTAAGTTACCTAGTTTTCCAGCTAGCTTTTAAAATATAGACATTATCATATAGATAATACATTTAACACCACCAAACATCATTCAGCAAATCCATTACTGATCTGAGCTGTTGTTCTCATTTTCCCTCCAAAATGATGTCACTTCCTAAAGAATGTCACAATTTAAATGGCTCTTGTTAACATGTTAACTAACAAAATCGAAAAATTATATTGAGGACACATGGAAAACCTATAAAATTATGACCAAATTAAAAAATATTCTCAGCAAAATGTTTGGTTTGAACCATATAGATTTGGAAAAAAAAAAAATGGAGCAAAGTTTTTAATAATTCTAATAACTTGCCAGTTTTTCATTTGAGAAGTTAGATATAAATACCCCAGTTTACTTAACTGAGATATTGTGGTAGTTATCCTTTGAAGTTATCCTCTACAAAACTATCAGAATCAGTTTAAACCCTGTTTTTTTTCCCCCAACAGATGGGAGCCGTTTGCTGAATTTGTGCAGGAGCGAAGTTCTGTGAATTTGGTCAGTGCTGCTGGTGTCTTGTATGCGGTGGGTGGCTTCGCCATGCAGGAGAACGAGGACAAACAGTGTGTGCCATCAGAAATCACAGACATCTGGCAGTAAGTGGAAAAAAAAGGATCATGTGACACTGAAGACTACAGAAATGATGCTGAAACTTGCATCACAGGAATAAATAACATTTTTAAATGCATTCAAATAGAAAACAGTTATTTTAAATGGTAATATTATTTCACAATATGACTGTTTTTACTGTATTTTTGATCAAATAAATGCAGCCTTGGTGAACAATAAGAGAAAAGGTTTTGAAATCATAAAAAGTGCATGTAAACTTTTAACTGGTAATGTATCATTCCAACTGGGATAAAATCTAAAAACAAAAAAACTCTTTTTTTTTTTAAACAGGTATGAGGAGGACAAGAAACAGTGGACTGGAATGATACAAGAGATGCGATATGCTGCTGGCGCCTCCTGCGTTTCTATGAGACTAAATGCAGCAAAGATGCCTAAACTTTAAAACATCATCATCACTTACAGTTTGTGCCCAATAACAAAGTGTAACTATATTTTGAAGCAGCATAATCCGCTTAAAACATTTAAAGTCAATATGAAATCACATTCACTATAATGCACATTCCCAGTCTTTTAATCAAAATTCAACTTTCTCCACCTCTAAAACAAACTTTCTTTTGATGCTGACATTACAAATCACTCATCCCTCTTCTTTACAGACGTAAATTTCGTAAAGAAATCTGTTTCATGTTGACTTTAAGAGTAAAAATGACCACAGATGTATATTTCATGTTGGGTTCTGTTGTAAAAAAAAAAGGTGCAGTTGAGAAAAACATTTCTACAATGGATGTCAAAATTAAAACTTAGTTTTTTCATCCATACACAACTCTTTTCTCTTTTATAAAAATGCATAATAATAAATACATATTTAAAGGCAAACAGCAAAGCATTTCTTCCTTGTGAACAAAAAATGACGTAATAATATCATTTATTACAAAATGAGCTATTAATATAAGATTGCAATTCTATCTTGCAGCTTAGACAGTCTGCAAACAATCTGATGTTTCAAGATAATGTCTCAAGGTAACTCTGAGAATATTTTCTTCCTCAGATATTCTTTCCATGCATCTTCTGTGGAAAGCTCCATTGAGTTCCATTCAAAGTGAGGAATCTGTGCAGAAATATGCATTATTAGCAAAACCACACTTTTTCAGAATCAGAATTATGCTTTATCTTTCTACTGACCTGTAATACATGATATCCTAAAATTTCCAGATGTCTTTTCTTCATCATGGCCTCTCCTTTCATGTGCCAGGAATTTTTGCAGAAGGATTTGGAGTCCAGGAATTCCAATGCAATGCTAGACAGATTTAGAGAATCATATTATATATGTTTTTTACTTGTTCTTGTACACATTAGAGCGTGTGCAGGTCACATGACGCATACCGGCGAGCTCCGGATGGCAGCTCCGTCCTCTCTCTGTCTGCCGATCCGGACTGCCAGTGAACGTTTCCGCTCTCGCTGATCTGCAGCTGAATCGGCTCGCTGTACGGTACCGGATGAAGATGGCGATCCAGGACAAGTTCAAAATCTGATGGCAAAAATATCACAGTTGTCATTGCCTACAGAAGCAGCAATGCTGTATCTAGGACTCTCATCCTGTACCACCGTATGTCTGTAAATGTATTTAGTCAATAAAATATTACACTTGGTCACTGTACATCAAATCAACGCTAATATACTTAATGACACAAAGCACTCAACAATAAATCATACTGACAAGGTAATGCTTAAGCATAGAAATGAACTTGTGTTGCATCAAATCAAATCAAATAAAAATAATTACAGTTTTTCAGTTAAAACAGATGTTAGACCTAAAGGCAAATTATTTTGCGTTTATTTTTGTTTGACAAGGTAATGCTTAAGCATGGAAATTAAATTTTTGCATAAAATAAAATAAAAAATTAAATTAAAATGATGTTAAACCTAAGACAAATTATTTAGTCTTTTTTGACAAAGTAATGCTTAAGCATGAAATTAAATTGTATAAAAGAAAAGAAAATTAGTTAAAACAGATGTTAGACCTGAGGCAAATTATTTTGCCTTTATTTTTGTTTGACAAGGTAATGCTTTAGCATGGAAATGAAATTGTTGCATATATATATATATATATATATATATATATATATATATATATATATATATATATATATATATATATATATATATATATATATATATATATATAAGACAAATTATTTAGTCCTTCTATGACAAGGTAATGTTTAAGCATGAATTAAATTATATTGCACTATACAATACACTATACAAACTATATGCAATATAACAACTATAATAAAACAAAACAGGGCGAATTTTAGCAGCACTGAAAAACCAGTAATCAAAATGGTCCATTCTGCATGTAACACAGGCTCAAAACTCACCGACGGTATAGAAGTATGGAGTCAGCACTCCTACTTTGGCACAGTTCATCCCACCCAGGACGTCACCGAGCATCTTATGGATCTGCTGCTGAGCTGGACTAATGGAGCTGTTGGCTACAGTGTGGAAAACAAGATTTCTAAATGAAAAATTTGATTCCTTACATTTAACAGTTTCAAGCTATTTGACTACTGGGTAAGTAAAATTTGAAAGAAAAGAAAAGAATGTTTATATTCGGCAAGGATGCATTAAACCGCATAATGGTTTCTACGATTTAAACATTAATAATAATCGGACATGTTTGTTGAGCAGCAAATCAGCATATTAGAATGATTTCTGAAGATCATCTGACACTGAAGACTGCAGTAATGATGCTGACCTCTTTTCTGCAGCCGTTTACAGTAGCGCTCATGAAACCAGGGCACCTGGAACTCAGGACACTCCAGACACACGGCCCGATTCAGCTCCATGAGACGGAGACGGATGCGCATGTTTAGAGCATCTGGAAAGGCTGTCAGCAATGAAAAAAAAACACTCAAATAAACAACAAAGCGCTAATAAATATCACCATACTTCCCCAGTTGATTGTTTACAATAAGAATTGCAAAAAATGTTGTATTACTGAACAGCTGATAAAAACATCACAATAATCCAGAAGTAATCCACACCACTCCAGTCCATCAGTTAACATCTGGTGAAGTGAAAAGCTGCGTGTTTGTATGAAACAAATCCATCATTAAGACATTTTAACTCCATAATCCATAATAAAGCTTCCTCCAGTGAAAAAGTCCATCACCTGTTGTTTCTCAAATCCAAACTCAAAACTGGGCTCTTTTTGCTTGTAAACAGCACATGATGTGTGCACATTTCTCTCCTGATTATAGACACATATTTAAGCTGGAAACTAAACTGTTTGAAGTTATAAATGTCTTAATGATGGATTTGTTTCTTACAAATGCAGCTTTTCACTTCACACGACATTAACTGATGGACTGATGTGGATTATTGTGATGTTTTTATCAGCTGTTTGGACTCTCATTCTGACGGCACCCATTCACTGCAGAGGATCCATTGGTGAGCAAGTGATGTGATGCTACATTTCTCCAAATCTGTTCAGATGAAGAAACAAACTCATCTACATCTTGATGGCCTGAGGTTAGGTAAATTTTCAGCAAGTTAAATATAACTATATTATCTCATATAATGAAGTTATAACATCTCAAAAACAGACATACTCTCCAAATGGGCATCCAACTTTGCAAGAAAGTCCACGTTGAAGATCTCTCTGACCACCTCTTCAGGGAAATAATCAGCCAAAGCCAGCGCATAAGCAAAGAGAACCAGAAGGTGAGGGTCCAAGGAGCCTGTTTGAATCAGCAAAAACAGGTTACATTCCAACCTCAAGTCTTTAAGATTAGAATTTTTTATAAATGCATAGAGGAAGGATCTTACTAATATATGGAGTGAAATGTTGAATGCACACATCAAAAAACTCCTCCGCCTTCGGTGGGTCATAATTTAGCACAGCAAAAGGCAGCAAAATGGAATAGGTTGCAGAGTAATGAATCTGTTAGGAAGAGTCAAACATAAAGTATTTAATAACAGGTGCTTCCGATAATTTTTTTCTTTTAAATAATAATTAAAAGAAACGTTTCAGCAAATCAGCATATAAGAATTATTTCTGAAGTATTATGTGACACTGGAGTAATGATGCTGAAAATTCAGTTTTACATCACAGGAATAAATTACATTTAAAAATGGATTCAAATAGAAAACATTTATTTTAAAGTGTAATTATATTTCAAAATTTTTACAGTTTTTACTGTATCAAATAAATACAGCCTTGGTGAGCACAAGAGATTTCTTTCAATAACAAAAATCTTACTGGCCCCAAACTTTTAAACAGTAATGTATATATCTCATCAAATGGAAATAAATAAATAAATAAATAATATATAAAACAAAATGCATTCAACTAAATGAAATAAGCTTAAATACTAAAAAGTACTAACACTGAAATAAATTAAAGCTAAATATAATTTAAAACAAACCTAAGAGCACATACCAAAATTACAAAAACAAAATGAAAATATAAAAATTAAAGAATTTTCAATAATAATAATAATAGTAGTACATAAATACTACTGAAATTACATTATAAAAACACATACAATTAACATTATTTTTAACCTTATATAAATTAAGCTTTAAAATTAACCCTATAATAAATAAAATGTATTGAAACAGTATTTAAAATGACTCCCACCTTGTCTATATTTTCAATCGTCACACTAGCGATACGGTCCATCAGCGCAGCACAGAAGTAGTTAGTCCTGGTCAGATAAACGCCTAGCTCATGCACGTTAGTCCAGGATACCTGGTCAATCAGTTTCTGCATGGTGACCATAGTCTCTTCCAGCAGCATCTCATCAAACCACTCCCCCGACAAGCACTTCACTTCCTCCAGCACCCCGTCCAGACTCTCGAAGCCGTGCAGCCGCTCACGACCGCAGCGGTTCAGGGTCTGGAGCAGGCGGACGTACTTGCTGGAGGTGTTGTGCCGGTACGAGGGATCGTTGCGTATCCACTTGGCGATGACCATGGCGTAAGTGTTGAGGTCGTTTAGGTTGCACTGTGGGATCACGGCGTTCACCCGGGAAAGGACGGCCTCATCAGGACGGGGAGAAGGAAGCACGGACAGAACCCTGGTTAGCATGGTCACCTCGTATGGATACACACTGCCCTGCAGGTGACTATGAGACAGAAAAAGAACAATCATTAAAAATGTAAATGTGTTAAAAAAAAAAAGTGTCATTTCTTTAGAATAAAGTCTCATTAGTTACTAGTTAATGCATTTGCTAAAATGAACAAATAATGCCCAATATATTTCTTTTTTACAGAATGTATTAGTCTGTTGTTATTTTTTTTCTTTAAGTTAGTTAATAAAATAAAACAATCTGTTTATATAATAATTATATCATAATAATATAACTATTAAATTATTTTAATTATATGATAATAATATAATAATAATTATTTTTTTTATAATAATATAAAAATTAATTGTTTGTCCATGTTACTTATGTTAACATTAGTTTCGTTAGTTTCGTGGTATATATATATATATATATATATATATATATATATATATATATATATATATATATATATATATATATATATATATATATAATTATTAAATGTTGCAATTCATATTAAATAAGATTAATAAAGTTTTTGAAAGTACCGTTTATTGTTAGTTCCCAAAGACTCCAAATAAAATGACTTTAAATGATATATACACTACTGTTCAGAGGTTTGGAGTAAGTCTGAATTTTTTTTAAGAGATTAATATTCTACACTGATAATAATCAGAAATGTTTCTTGAGCAGCAAATCTGCATATTAGAATGATTTCTGAAGGATCATCGTGACACTGAAGACTGGAGTAATGATGCTGAAAATTCAGCTTTACATCACAGGAATAAAATACATTTTAAAATATAATCAAATAAAAAACAGTTATTTTAAATTGCAATAATATTTCACAGTATTGCTGCCTTTACTGTATTCAAACAAATGCAGCCTTGGTGAGAATAAAAAACTTCTCTGAAACATCTTACCAAACCCACAGTAGTGAAAAACAACAGCATACAGCTTCAGAATGTCACAAGGGTGAGTAAATAATGACAGAATTTTACATTCTGTATGAACTATGCCTTTAATTCTAAGACTGTGAGACTGAAGTTCAGAGCTTTAGGAAACACTTACTGCAGCAGTTTGGCTCTCAGTCTGGAGAAGATCTGGGGATTCTGGCAGTGCAGCAGGATGAGAGACTGAGTGATTCGAGTGATTTCCACTGACCTATACGTCTCCAGATTCTTTAAGAGCACTGCTACCATCCTGTCAAAAAAGACAGATCTCCTCTCCTGTTTCTAGTCATGACTGCCATGCAATAAAATTGATCTGAGATGGGATACGACAATTACTACTCTGCTGTTAAGGCTGGATGGTATGAAGATATAAATCAAATATAAGATTAGATCAATAATAATAATAATCATTCATGATCAATAATCTTACATTTTAGTTTGTGAAGAAAAAAAATCAACTGTGATCAATTTAATATACTGGATTATCCAAATATGCAGTACTACATATTAACATTAAAATAAAAACAATTTGACACATTTTGAAAAATAATACACACACACACATAAATATATATATATACAATATATACTGTAAGTATCATTCAAATATTTGGGGTCAGTATGGTTTTCTTAAATGGTTTTGAAAGACTCTTATGCTTACCAAGGCTGCATTTATTTAAAAAAAAAAATACAGTAAAAATAACTATATAGTGTAATATTGTTACAACTGAATATAACTATTTTCTATTTGATTATATTTGAAAATGTAATTTATTCCTGTGATGCAAAGCTGAATTTTCAGCATCATTACTGCAGTCTTCAGTGTCACATGATCCTTCAGAAATCAGTCTAATATGCTGATTTCCTGCTCAAGAAACTTTTTTTTTTAATTTTGGAAAAAGACCAGCATTTATTTGAAATATAAGTCTTTGCTGTCACTTTTGATCAAATCTGATCAAATCTGATCTTAGTTTATAAAAAAAACTTACTGACCCCAAACTTTTGAACACTAGTGTTCCATTAAAATATAAAGTGATTGCAGTGACATACGATTTTAGTTGATTTTACCAACCCCAACTCTAATAATTATCTGTCTGCAAGGTTCTGACATGTGAATGTTGTGCAGATTGTTCTTACTTGTTTATCAACTGAAGGTTTCTGCACTGCATCTCCTCCATTGTCTCCACCACACCTAAAGCCTGATGGGGATTCAGCTCATCAGCCAATAGCAGCGCAGTACTCTCTAACCTGCGAGACCAATCAAACAAATCAAATCATGCTGTTGTGATTCTTCGCTGAGCTGGTTTGTCTGGTTCATGGCTCATAACAAGTTTACTTGAAATCCCTATGGAGAAACTGATAAATACACTCACTGTTAAAATATATCATACAGACACCAAGGAGTCAATAATAATAATAAAAAAAAACAATGCAACATTTCAAAGGCAACATCTAAGATAAAGATTAGTTTGTTTCTTCATGGGAACAGATTTGGAGAAATTTAGACAGAAACAGAAAAAAGATAAGAATGAATAAGAACACTGATATATCAGAACATTTATTAAAAGAATAAGGGATACTTTCCCTTGCTCACCCCTCTCTGACACCTTGCCCTCCTAAAGGTCCTAAAGAAGCAAAGAGTTTGGTGAAAGTGGCAGGATCTGTGCTTGTGTCCACCAGCTCCATGAGTCTCTGTCTCACAGCCAGCCGGAAATCACAGTTATTGTACTGCATCGAGTGATACAGTCCCAGGATGATGCTGATGTGCTCTACGTCCATCCGGGGGACGTTCTGCAGGAGAAGCTGGTTGCATTTCTCCAGGAGGGGGCGGTGAATCTGTTTGACGTTTCGAAGGAACTGCACGACCCTTCTGGGGTTGTTGAAGTGCAATGGGTTCGTTTGGTCCAGGAGGAAGTCTGCTTTTTTAAACAGTGCATCCCGTAGTTGTGGCGACACCAGGGCAAAAATACTGTTCATCAAGGGTGTGAGCACTCTGTAAGGAGGATATGAGTAAATACGTTTGTCTCTTTTGGTGCATTACACCTTTAATGTGCATGATGGTTTAAAAAACACACACCTGGCATCCTGAATCGAGTCCAGTCTTTGACTCACTATTTGTGTAATCTGACCCATCAGCGGACTGTGCTGCAGGAACTGATCGCTCAGACAAACCGCAAACTTTGAGAGGGTTGCCATCTGGAGTCTGAAAAGCACAGAGAGCTTGATTTAGATAAACACATTAATGTTTCATTTCACTTTTATGGGGCATGTATATGCAATTAATGTTTTTAAATAATCGTTTAACAGCAGAATTCCTGGTGAAAACTACATTAACCATGTGGCACTGCAAATGACATAAGGAGAATCTATTCTCTCAATTTATATATATATTTACTCAAAACGTGGATGCATAAATACAAATATAAAAAATATACATTTTAAACATTGTAATTTTGTGTAATTATATTGCGTGCCTGTGTGTGTACATATATATATATGCATATTTTATAATAAAGTATTTTGTATTTTCCATTATTTATACAGAATATATAAGGATATTTTGCATAAATACATATGCAGATATATACTGTATATATATATATATATATATATTTCACATTTATTTACACACACTATATATGCATGTTTTACATAAATAAACTAAATATGCATAGATAAGTATATTTCGTACCTAAAGGGACATGGTGGACCTTTTCAAAGAATGAACCTTTTCCTCCCACCCAATATTTTTCCTACCACCATGTCCCTTTAGGGGCTCTGTAATTTCGCAATAATAAATAACACATACTGTAAATTTTGCTCTTATATGAATATTTATATGCATTTTGCATAAGAAGATTTACTTGCATATTTTGTAATAAACAAAAATATATTGCATAGTTCACATTTATGTATAAGAAGATCAGGCCCTTTCTTTCCGAACATGCTGCACAACTCCTTGTTCAAGCTCTTGTTCTGTCCAGGCTAGACTATTGCAACGCTCTCTTGGCAGGTCTTCCAGCCAGTTCTATCAAACCTTTATAATTAATCCAGAACGCGGCAGCAAGATTAATTTTTAATGAGCCGTCACACCTCTATTTATCAATTTGCACTGGCTACCAATAGCTGCTCGCATAAAATTCAAGGCATTGATGTTTGCCTACAAAACCACCACTGGCTCTGCACCCCTTTACCTAAATTCATTACTTCAGACTTATGTGCCCTCTAGAAGCTTGCGTTCTACAAGTGAACATCGCTTGATTGTGCCATCCCAAAGAAGCACAAAGTCACTTTTACGGACTTTTAAATTAAATGTTCCCTCCTGGTGGAATGACCTCCCCAACTCAATCCGAGCAGCTGAGTACATAGCCATCTTTAAGAATCGGCTTAAAACACATCTCTTCCATCTTTATTTGACCCTCTAACTTTTTCACTCACTATTCTAATTCTATTAAAAAAAAAAAAAAAAAAAAAAATTAACTACCTTTTTAATCTTTTTGTATTCTATCTATTTTATTTTCATTTATTATACAATTATAAAAAAGACCTCTAACACTAGCTTGCTCTATTCTTTTTCTATTCTATCTGTTTTCTTTTTATTTATTATATTATTTAAAAGCCCTTGCTACGTATACTGTGTTTAGGCTAACTGAGACTTGTTATAGCACTTATATATCATTGCTCTTTTGTTGTTTTTGATTGCTTCCATTGTCCTCATTTGTAAGTCGCTTTGGATAAAAGCGTCTGCTAAATGACTAAATGTAAATGTAAATGTATATAATACAAAAATGCCTATTTTGCATAAAATATATGCATATAATTGCAGATTTTGCAATAATCATAGAATATATTTGCATTTATGTGCAGCTTTTTCATGTACCTCTCTAGTCTGTTCCAAGCCTCTGTCACCAGCTGCTGAACAAGAGAGTCATGGTGTTCTACTTGAAGCCTGCA
Source organism: Cyprinus carpio (assembly GCF_018340385.1). Classification (NCBI taxonomy): domain Eukaryota; kingdom Metazoa; phylum Chordata; class Actinopteri; order Cypriniformes; family Cyprinidae; genus Cyprinus; species Cyprinus carpio. The sequence continues at coordinate 26,167,791 of NC_056580.1, read as the reverse complement.
TAACAAGACAAACACAAGAAAAGACTGGTCATTTTCCCCACACACATTTCATTAGGACACCATATATAAAGTCCTCTGTTCCAGAACCTGCCCTAGATAGATAGCTGCCTACTTAGGGAGCATTCTGACTGAAACGAAACATGACCAAATGCCTAGAAATCTTTTTGATTCAAATAGATTGAACAGAGGAAAAATGAATAACACAACACTCTAAATATGCACAAATACTGAGTAAAAAAAAAGCCAAATATTTTAATAAGAATCTCACTCGTATGGCATGTTAGAAAAACTTTTTCACTCCAATGCAATGCATTAATGTATTGGTTTTTCCCAAAGAATTCATGCGATTCTGCATTAAAATTTGACTCAGGCAAGGTATCTCAAAAGGCAGCTTGATGCCTACCTATAATACCTTTCTAGGTAGCTTTTGGAACAGAGCTTTTACTTGACCTTCATATTTTCACTCTGTACCTGAGCACAACATAAAGCATATCCACCACTGAAGCATCATCCATGAGGCTGATCTTATTTTCAGCCAGAACCTGAAGCGTCAGGAACTGCGGGTGATTCCGGACCTGCTCGATTGTCCTGAGCATGTGTGGCCGCTCTCTTTGAAACTTCCACAGCTGTCCAATAGCATAGCTGACATGGCTCGCGGACAGCTTAGCTTTGTTCCGGCCCACCACATCGAACACCTGGTCTTCAGCAGAGCACGTCTGAAGCTGGTCTAGCACCTGATCACGGCTGACGGCCCCGCTGTGAAACAGCCTGCGGGAACACACCCGGAACGATCGGAGCCGGAACATGGCAGAGGACGGACGGCGTCAGGATACACTCCACATCGGCCTACTAGACAGATCAGACCAACCGATGATTCACATCATCAGGTTTTGTCCATGTAAGCTTGAATGCTGCTATTCAAGCAAAAGAACATCAAATATTAAGACATTCTGAAATACATGTAAATCATGCACTCATTATTAGTATGCTCGTAATATAATTTTCATAAAATTAAATTAGAAAGGACTGCAATCAAAACTGCTATTCACTGAAAACAGAACAAAATTCATAAGCACTTTAAATTATGATTATAATAATTGTAATAAATAAAAACATTTTTTGTGCATAAATCATGCCTTTTTCATTTTTTTCATATAGGCTGTATGACAAAAAAATGCATGATTAGTACAATATTATACAATATATAATATACTATATATATAAACACACACACACACACACACTATATATATATTATGCATGAAAGAAAATTATTTATTATAAATATGAATGAAGAGGAAACAATCAATCCTGAAAATCTTGCAGGTATTACATTAATATATATTAAATATAAATAATAAAAATGGATAATTACAAATAATATATTTGATAATAAATAATGCATGTAATTGAAATCAATCCTGCAAAATTGCAAATATTATATACATAAATTGGGTTTATTGGAGATGTCATTATATATATATATATATATATATATATATATATATATATATATATATATATATATATATATATATTGAAATATTTGAGAAAAATGTATATGCATGAGGAGGAAACTATTTGAAACTATATATATATTATATATATATATATATATATATATATATATATATATATATATATATAATAGATAGATAGATAAATTCAGTTATTTTTATTGGAAGTATATATATATATATATATATATTATTAAGTATATGTACATAATGTCATCATGTATGTATGTCTGTTCCGTTTCGTGTATATGAATTCTTACAATCTTTGTTAAAAGCTTAGTTTTGCTTTTGCCATAACCCAAATTAGCTGAATTTTGATGTCATCAGTCTTTTAGACTCTTATCTAATGCCCTTAACATGTCTGCCAGAGAGTCACCTAGCAAACACAAACTAAGAGTAAGTTCTTAACACTGAAGGTCAGCTCCATCTGACAGCAGCAGATGTGTTGAACAGGATGATGTTCTATATAAACAAGCCCGGTTAAGAGAGATTCACAGTACCTTCAACATCAGATAGCCATGACATAACACACACACATGTGCACACAGAACGCGTGCCCTGTGCTGCAGCAGACCGTGTTATTACAGGACAGATGTGCTCAACAGTCCCACAGATGCGCGCTACTGATTGTGTTGGATGTACAGCTGCTTAACGTGCAAGAAAGAACAATGTTTGACGACCATGTGTACAGAAAAGGGCAACACTTGGGTGTCATGATCAATGCTAATACAGTCTTCCTGTAAATTGAAGCGCACAGCCAAAAGTCACGGGGTCTGTCAAAATAAAAGTCACACGCTGTGGTAAGAAAAAATAAAGTATATTGAAAAAATAATGGATTTCGCGGAGGGATATATACATGTATTAATAATAAAATAATATAACATATTATATAATATATTACAAATATTATAGATAATAGATAGAAATATATAAACAGATACATTTATAAATGCATAAGTAATTACATATGTAAATCATTATATCATTCATATATGAATATATCATTATAATTCATACTGCAATTAATAAATAAAAAAAGTTATTATTAAATTCCTGATATTTAAATGACTTTAAAAAAAATACTGTATTGTTAATTTACTATTTAGACAAATTATATATATATTTCATGATTTACATGTGCATTGTTGCCCTTAAAAAGGGCATTTAGAAAGTTAGAAAATTATGTACTCAGGATTGATTGTATACACAGCTGGTAACAATGCTGCTGTCATATTAATATTAGTAATCTTGTTTTATTGTAGAAATAATGCCTATCTTGGTCATTTTGTGTCTTTCTGGTATAATGGAAAAAAAATGAAAAAGGAGCTAAAATACAAATTAGCTTTAATGTAACACTTTTCAGGTAATAGTAAAATAATTAGCCTATTAGATGTAATTAATTTTTTATATAAAATAATAAAAGCAAAATCATACTTTTATTTGAGTTTCAATTTAGTAACTAATACTCAAGTTTCTAGGAATAATACTGTTATTTATAACCAAATTTTTACACACATCAGAATATTTCTAAACATAAACACCCAAATAGTGTGTAAAAATAATTTTTATTTTGGCAAACCTTTGTGGGGTTAAAAAGCCATTTTATTTATTTATAAGGACAACACACATTAATCAACATTTCTGTAAATGTGCCAGAATCAGTTTGCATTAATCAAAATGCAGCAATTACAATTTCTTTAGCATAAAATCTTTATTATTGCAATAGTAAAAAAAACTTGATGTTGTGAAGTGTTACCAGGTAAATCCTAGTCTTTTCTTGGACTGCTGAATGTCAGGGGTCTCGTTCAGCTCTTTTATGTTTTGAGTGGTGCCACTCACATAACTGGGCATCTGAACACCTGACTCATCATGGACTAGATAACTTGGTCTAAGTCCACCGAACACGGGCCCCAGACCCCCTCCGATGCCCTCTCTGGCAGCCTTCAGGAGCGGGTAGGTGATTCTCCCTGCCTTCCCGGCTGTTTCAATGACCTGTTCTGCGTATTTCTGAAACTGGTTTTCCTCCTCAACAATGAGAGCCGTGTTCTTAGCCACAAAGTACTTCTCTTCTTTTTTCGTACGGTGATGCCTTGCACGTTTTTCAGCTTCACAAAACCAGTGTTGCATTTGAAAGAAATCATAGTTAAATGTATAGTATGAAACTTATAAAAGAATCAGTTCACCCAAAGATAAAAATTTGCTGAAAATGTAGTCACCCTCAGCCCATCCAAGATGTAGATGAGTGTGTTTCTTCATCGAAACAGATTTGGAGAAATGTAGCATCACTTGCTCACCAATGGATGCTCTGCAGTGAATGGGTGCCGTCAGAATGAGAGTCCAAACAGCTGATAAAAACTTCACAATAATCCACAAGTAATCCACACCACTCCAGTCCATCAGTTAACGTCTTGTGAAGTGAAAAGCTGCATGTTTGTAAGAAACAAATCCATAATTTAGACATTTTAACTTTAAACGGTTGATTCTAGACAAAATACGAGTCCATAATCCATAATAACGCTTCCTCCAGTGAAAAAGTCCATCTCCTGTTGTCCTCTCACATCAAAATCCACCCACATATGGGTTTAGAAGTGTTTTGGACTGTTTTGGCTTGCAAACAGGGCTTGATCTGTGCATATTTCTCTCCTGATTCAGACGACATAGCTTTTTCAATGGAGAAAGCAATATTGCAGATAGAGGACTCAGTTTGAAGTTAATAAAGTAAGACATTAATTGATGGACTGGAGTGATGTGGTTTATTGTGATGTTTTTATCAGCTGTTTGGACTCTCATTCTGATGGCACCCATTTACTGCAGAGCATCCATCGATGAGCAAGTGATGCAATGCTAAATTTCTCCAAATCTGTTCAGATGAAGAAACAAACTCATTTACATCTTGGTGAGTTCATTTTCAGCACACTGTAGAGCTATACCCACCATCTCTTGTATATAGCTGTCCTGTAGTGATTTGCCTTCTTCCCTAGCTTTTTGAGCTTGAAGTTCTTGCTTTTCCATGAAGATTTTATCTGCTTCCTTCTTTGCATTCAGCATCTCCAGAGCTTTCTGCTTCTCTTCCTCTGCCTTTCGTTCCTGCTCTTTCCTCTAATACAGAGTTAAGAAAATGCGTATTTCAATGTCTTTCAAATTATATATATATAAACAGTAAAGTCACTGTAATACATGCCCTCTTGTCCCTGGTTGCTTTAGTTTAGTTTAATCAGAAATCTAAATAATCATGTATCCATTACTAGAAAACTTTGAAGATTTAAGTATTCATGAATACTTTAAGAATGGGTCATTTACCATAGACTCTCTGTGTGCAGCGATGGAGCTCAACATGGCTGCATGTTTTTCTTCTTTCTCACGCTGTTCTCGGGCCTCTTTGGCCTCACGTTCAGCGACCGCTTTCACGATGATCTCTTCCTCATTGCTGACTTGTTGCTGCTTTTGCACTGCTAACTTCTGTATAATAGTCTCTCTGTGTCTCTGGAGCTCTCTAAAGCAAAAAGAAATGCAAATACAAGCCTAGGCCTGAGACAAAGCAAGCAATGAAGAGAATCAGTCTTTCTCTCCAGGGTTCCCACACTTCACCCACACAATGAATTTCCATGACTTTTTCATAACCCTGTCAGTCATATATTATTCATGGATAAGCATGTTGTAGAAATGTGGATGTCTATTTGTATATCAGGTAACAATTTTTTTGGAATTAGGACATTTATTATTAGACTGAGTGTTCAAATGTTCCAGATTGAAGATGGTTTGCAGGCTTTTTTACATGACACAAGTACTCAAAAAGAGCTGTTTCTAGCTGATTAAATATTTTATTACAGGGTAAAGTCAACAGTGTTGTTATTGGTAAATAAAACTAGAACAATTAAAAATAGTTTTGCATTAATTTTTAATAAATCTGAAATAAAATAACTATTAGACAACCTTAAACTTAAAAAACTTAAATGAAAAATGGAAGTGGTGCCTTGGCAACTACGTGAAATAAAATAAACTGAAGTTTAAGTACTAAGATTATTAAATCTAAACAAGGTTATTATAGTTAACTAAAACTGAAACTAAAAATAAAGCCATTAAACAGATTAAAAATATAAGATAATAAAAACTATACAGACATATAAAAAACTACTAAAAAAGACAAAAACATACAACAAAATTACTAAAATTTTAATTAAAATTAAAATAAAATTTTTTTTTTTTAAAAATTGCATTACAAATATTAATAAAAAAAAATATCTCAATGACACTGAAGCTAATAGAAATGAAAAAAGCACAAACCAAAATCCCTAAAACTTAAGCTAAAATTAGAATGAACAAATAAAAATATCAAAACATATTATCAAAAAATATCAATAAATACTTTAAATAATACTAAAATAACAAATAAGTCCACGATGTCTAGAAAATCACAATTATAAAATAACAAAAATGCCTCAAATATTAAAAATGCTGCCAAATTTATTTTATTAATATATCAAGTTTAGTATGCTTTCGAAGTTTTTAACATAAAGAGTTGGAATACTGTGTACAGTTTGGAAAGAATAAGCCTTCATATATGTAAAAAATGCTCCTGAAAATGATCTTCAAGTTAATTTCCGACTACCCATTTATACCCACAAGAATAATTTACACTGTGTAAGCATGTAATTTACAATACCTAAATATTTCCTCCTGCTTCTCTTTCCTCATTTTCATGACTTTTTCTTTATGTTTGGCGAGCTGCTTGCGTTTCTCCTCCTCTTCCTCCTGCCTCTGAGCCTCTGTTGCTTTCATCAGCTCTCTATTGGTCAAATAATCCTGATGAAAGACAGAAGAATGGATTTCAAAAGAGTATCTATCTATAAATGCTGTTTAACAATCGCCTTACCTGATGAGCCTTCATCACGCTTCCCTTCTCTTCCTGTTTCTTGTGCTCTTTCATGGACTGTTCCCACAGATGAAGATCTCTGAGTCGCTCAATTTCTTCAGCTTCATGTTTGACCTCCTGCCTCTCCTGCTCTTTCTTCATTTCATGATCTTTTATCCTAATAGAGCAGGAAACATCAGGACTTTGTTATTAGGTCCTTCTGCATGACCTACAGTACATCATTGCTGCCCGATGCACTGAAGCACATTAATGTCTCCTTACTGTTGTTTCAAGCTCTCAGCAGTGGCCAGCTGGTCTTGTTTCCTCTGTCTGGCCTTCTGTCGCTCCTGCTGGAGGGCCTGTTCTTCTCTGTAAGCCATTTCAGCCACGACATCTCTGTCTATGTCCTTGCTGGCATTTTGCTTCATGCGTTTTAACTCAATCTGAGCCTCTCTTTCCTTCAGAACCTCTGTCAGCAACAGAGCGCTCTATAAAAAACAAAAGGATAGTTTCAACTACCATTTCACAACAGAAGAAGTGTGATCAAATAATGTGAGACACACACATGGAAGCCTTTCACTCTGTCGGTCTGGTAGTACTGCTGGGTTTTTGCTTTCTCAATGGCCTCCTTTCGTATCTGGGCCTGGTATTTCGCTTCTTCTAAGTCAATTTGTTTCCGCTCCTCTTCTTCTATCGCCTCTCGAAATTTTTTCGCCTCTAGCTTTTTTTGTCGCTGTCCCTGTAAGGGAAAAAATATTGATTTGTTTTTCTCCATGGAAGACATTTTGCAAAAGTCAAGCATTTATATTAATCTTTTTTTTCTTTTAATCTTTTACTTTTTAATTTTTTATTAAGAAACACCAAAAATATTACATCAAGACAGCTTTTATATTACAGTCAGCATATTCAACATTATAACAAAGGCATAGACAAAATGAAAAGTGGATGGAGAGAAGTACAGAAAAAAAGCTAAAATAAAACATCATACAAATATCTGCACTGGCTCAAAATAACCTTCTAAACATGTTATAGAAGGTTCTAAATGTTATTTTTGTATTATTGAGACAGTATTATAGTTTTCATTAATATATATATATATATATATATATATATATATATATATATATATATATATATATATATATATATATATATATATTCTGTTTTCATTTTTATATAAGTTCAAAGTTTTAATCATTTTGTTGTTTTTGTAATTTTCAGTAGTATTTATATATATATATATATATATATATATATATATATATATATATATATATATATATATATATATATATATATATATATATACATATATGTAGATATTATTAATTTATTTCAGTTTTAATTTTAGTTACTTTAGTACATCAAGTACATCATACTATATTAAAACAGGAACCATTGCCTTGGCAACTAGCTGAAAAAAATGTGTGTATATATACACACACACACACACAAAAACACACACTCATACAGTATATATATATATATATATATATATATATATATATATATATATATATATATATATATATATATATATATATATATATTTCTTTTTTTTCAGTTAACATTTCTTTTATTTAAAGTAACTTTTTTTTAATGATATTAATTTCAGTTTCAATTTAGTTTTACTAGCTATAATAACCCTGTTCTAAGCACGAAAACAGCCATATAAATAAGTACAAAATTATCACAGGGGTATTATAATAAAATATTACATGCAAAAATTATAATAAATTATAATAAATAATATACTTACCTTCAAAATATTATAATCAATTATTTTAGCAACTAAATCTAACAAAATCACATGATTTTTTTTTTTTTTAATAAAGACTCACTGATATTAATCAAAACGTTTCCTACTTAAAAGTATTTAGGTTGACATTTACTTATCTTTTGGGTTTTTCAAGCAAATATTGCTCACCATGTCTACAAAGAGAGCTACAATAATTACAGCGCGCGCTTACAGCGATGGTGTTGGACCAGTGTTTGACGAGCTCTTTAGAGCGCATGTGCAGCGCCTCGCGCTGTTCGGCCGCTGCGATCACACTCCTGTTGCGCTGATTCACCCCGTTCACACTGTCCTGCAGGCGCTGCCACTCCGATTTAGATAAAATCACTACTTGACGAAGATCTGCTTCGGTTTTCTCCACCTCCGAGCTCACAGCTGCGTGCATTCGACAACATATTTTACAAGTGATTATAAAATGTTATTAATATAATGTTACATATTATCTTGGTGCGCTAGTTAGTAAGCTTTCATTCTCACCTTGTTTACTCGAGCCTTTCCTCCGCCCGTACTGAACGACACCTGTCCTTACTGACGCTGTTGACATTTTACCCGCTTTTTTATTTCCTCTCACATCCGTTGATCTTGATGTTCGTTGAGATGTTTATATTTTTTTATTCCTTCATACATCGGCAGACTTGGCTAACGTTGGTAACATGTTCGGACTCGCTACACTGTGTTGCTCGGCAACCACTTCAACTTTTGTTACACTGTTCCCCGGCAACCCTGCCTAGTGAAGTAGGTGACGTCATGCGAAGCCTTAAAGAGCCAGCCACCTAGAAAATAAACCCCTCTCCTGCAGTTTCACGTTGGAACAGCCTTTTTGATCATTTAAATTGGGAAAATGTATGATCCATGCAGCTAAAGTTTTTTCTTACAAATAAAGGAAAATATATATCTTTTAAATTACTCCATAACATTTACCCTGTCAAAAATTTCTGTCTGATTTTGACACAAAATTCTCCTTTTGACAGAATGGCACTGAACTTCTTCATTTGTTTCGGTCATTCAGTTATATATGGAAACACAGAATGTTTGATTGAATAATAAAGACACAAAAATCATTCCATAGTTATACCTCTCATCTCTGGAAAGATGTTAGTTTATCTCAAATAGGATAGGCCTACTATCTTACAAGACTTTTCAATGAATACCAAATGTACTAATTTTGGATTTTTTGAAGCAGATCCCAATGCATTTTGTAATAAACCTTATTCTCTTCTTATGTAGATTCTATATTCACCAATGTAAATTTTAGAATTGTAAACCATTTTTGTTTTTTTTTTTTTTTTTTTTTTTTTTTTTTTTTTTTTATGTTGTGTTGTTTGTTGTTTTTGTTTTCTTTCTTTCTTTCTCTCTACTGTTGTTATTTTTAATTGTTGTGTTCTAATTTTGTTGCAATATAGTGTAAATGGAATGTTCAAAAAAATAAATCTAGAAAATAAACTAGTTTTGTCCTCAAAAATGTTGTTTTTATTATAATTTTGAAAACCCAAAGCATTCATATCTAGAATATGTTGTTAATTAATTATTTTTATTTTATTTTAAGTCTTCCACTTTTTCTGTAGAATTTAACTCTATAATTTCATCCCTTAGACATATAAACAACATTTTAAGGGCTTATTTAAAGATATGATTAAACCTTATAATTATTAGGCCTATAATAATGTTTAATATAAAAAATATAGAAAATAAACTGAGCTGATATAGCAGTTGATTCTGAAATTAAATTTCATTCATATAATATAATTACATTTAATATAGACTGATAGCCTAGTTTATGCATGACTAATCACACATTTTTTCTCTCTCCAGTAAATAGGTTTATTTTTAATGTTTTTATGCATTTTTGACAAATGCAATATGTTGTCACACTATGGTTTATTTTCACAATAGGAACTTTTATTAAAGTTCCAATACTAAGGGCTTTTCATCAAAATGTAAAACGATTATGACTTTTCATCAAATAGGCTAGTAAAACACATTATTGTCATTCAGTGTTTTTTAGTTTTAAAATGTTTTTCTTGTAACTGTCATGTTTTGTATGATGAATCTCAATTAAATAAATAACAATCAAACAAATTTAGATATTGCTAACAGATAAGACCACAAGAGTAAAGGTCAACCAAATAAACCTCTGTCATGTGCTCATCTAATTGATCAGACGCATGATCTTGTGTGAAGAATTAGTCCAACTGACAGTTATAAACTTCTTTTCATCCTCTATACTGACTTTAATCTCAAAGAAGTAGATCCTTTATATAATAAACTATCACTGTATCGAGGGCCAAACCTGCATAAATAAATAAATAAATACAAGTAAAACAGTGGAAGCATATGGGTAGCAATATTCAGTTTAAAATGTAATATATAAAACGGCAATATATTTCTGTATTTAAATTGATATTTTCCCATACATATGTGCAACGTTTAGTACAAAATGAAAATTCCAATATATAAAACAAATAACTGTATAAATACATTTGGAAATAAATACATGTGAATACATATAAAAATAAATGAACACATAAATAAATAATAAATAAATAAATAAATAAAGCAAGCTAAATACAGAAAATAATAAATAGGTGACATTTAAAAATAGTAATACTAAAATTAATTTAGGACTACATACTATTATTGTCACATTTAATTGTTAGCCATGCATTGCTTCATTTATTTCCATATTGTTCATTTATTTAGTTATTGTTAATTTCTGCAGGTTTAAGCATCCATATTATAGTAAGTCAATGTGTTTTCACAAGTCGCAATGATTACTGTTAGCACTTGTTACTTTTGTATATAAACACACACACACACACACACACACACACACACACACACACACACACACACACACACACACACACATATACATATATATATAGGGGAGACTGGGTATGGTTGTAACATGGGGAGAGTTGTAACAACATCATTTCCACTTTCAGGGATAAGCTAGGAGTCCTATGATTTCATTGTTTACCCACTTCCACCCTGATCTTATATGAATGATTGTCAAGGCTGTAAATAGGTATATGTAGATTTTATAAAGAAAATTTTTTTTTTGATGTAAAAATCTGATTTTTTTGACCAAAACTATATTTTGCTTAGTACTTAAACTGTTGCAGATAGAATCCTGTAACTTACTTAGAAATAAATTGTAGATTCTCAGGCAAAATGTGATGCAGTTTTAAACTGGTAATTTCAAACCATAATGCTATCACAGCTAACTAAACATTGGAGGGGTGGGGTAAATTGTAACACATTTTAGCATCCCCTTACATAGAACTGAGAACTTTAATGTTGTCTATATGTAACATTTTTGGCAGCTTAAAGCCAAATGAAGTGTGGGTGAAATGTGCCCTATGCAGTTTCTGGGTCCACCAAGTCTGCACTCCAGGGTTAAAAACTTTTGATTGTCACCATTGTGACTCTAATTGAGAAAATTCATACATAGACACAATCTCACACAAATTTGTACAATTTTTGTTAGATCTACATATTCTTCCTCGGTATAATGGAGTTGAGTGTTCAGTTTAAGCATAAATACTGTTAAGGAAGTTTGTTCTAGTAGCCTAATTCACACACACACACACGCACACACACAATGCACACACGCACGCACACACACACATGCACACACGCACACACACAAACGCACGCACGCACACACTCCTGCATCGATCAGAACATGGATTTGAGTCATGGTCATTCGTAGAAAGCGCGACATTGTGTTTTTTAGATTGTGTCAATAAACCTGTTTTTGAAGCAGACTTTATACTATATATATATATATATATATATATATATATATATATATATATATTATATATATATATACATATTTTTATTGTTGTTGTATGATTATTAGTGGTTATTAGCATCCAAAATAAAAGTTTTTGTTTTGCATAATATATGTGTTAGTTCTGTGTATATTTATTATGTATATATAAATACACACATACAGTGTCTATATTCATATAATTTATATTATAAATAAATATAATTAATATATAAAATAGTATTTTTCTGAAATATATACATGGATGTGTGTGTATTTATATATACAAAATAAATATACACAGTACATACATTATGCAAACAAAAACTTTTATTTCGGATGCATTAATCGTGCTCTCAAATGATTAATCGCATCCAAAATAAAAGTTTATATATATATAGATGGATATTATTGAATATATATAAATATTATTGTTCCCTCTTAAAGTATGTAAATCGAGGCTGTTCAATAAATTAAATAAATAAATAAAAAGGAGGAACTTTTAGGGAGGCGCGTGAAGGGCGGAGTTTATGAGAGGAGATCTTTGAAAGAACGCCACAGAACATCAGTCAGTGATCTGAAGAGAGTCGAGTCACTGAAGTCACAGGAATGGCGCCGCTATCAGTCAAACGCGTTTTAATCAGTGAAAGCGTCGATCCATGCTGCAAAACTATTCTGAAGGAGAACGGCATTGAAGTGACGGAGAAGCAGCAGATGACTAAAGAAGAGTTGATCGCAGAGATTCAGGTAAGTAAAGTGATTCTTTAACCGAATGACTCTCAAATTCAGCAGCAACTTCAGCAGAATATCAAGTGCCTTGATCTGAATCGCCGCCAGCGAAAGAATGGCGTTCTCCAAAGCAGCAAGAGTGTGCCTGAAAAAATATTAGCATGTGTGAATGTGTGACTGTCACCCCTCCTCCTTCTCCTCTTCACAATCTGATGCAACAGCAGCCTGTATCTGCACCATGTGAATCGTCTCAGTCAATTCCTAATAATTTTATTAGACCGCAAGTTAAACATGAATTTATATATTCGAGGTATGTTCTTTTTCCCCCAGTGCATTGTGCTTAATGCACGTGTTTTGCTCTGTGCATGTGTTTTTAGTTGGGTTTTAATTTATTATGTATTTGCTTGGTTATAATAAAATGCATACATTTGTTTTTTCTTTGTGCATTAATAAAAAAAAACAATACTGAATGCATGTTGACTTGTCACTATTGTCATGTCACGTGTTGTCCTGCCTAGAAGGGTTTGGGAAAAACTTAATAAACCCTGTTTTACATGCTAATTCTGTTTACATATCTTTTCCCCAAGAATTATGATGGTTTAGTCGTCAGATCAGCAACCAAAGTTACCTGTGATGTCATCAATGCTGGCAGTAACTTGAAGATCATTGGACGCGCCGGAACAGGAGTCGACAACGTGGACGTGGATGCAGCAACCAAGAGCGGCATTATTGTCATGAAGTAATGAAGCATGTTGAGTCTTGCTCTGACCTCTATTCTGTTTGTTTTCGATCCTAAAGCAAGTTGATCTAGTCGTGCACTCTTCTTTTCTTAAAGTAATGGTTTACTCGAGAATGAAATTATCAACATTTATTGCATCTCGTGTCATGTTTTCTAATGAAACACATTTTAGGTGATGTTAAAGGAATAGTTCACCCACAAATTAATATTTGCTGGAAATGAACTCACCGTCATGCCATCCAAGATGTAAATAAGTTTGTTTCTTTATTAGAACGGATTTGGAGATATTTAACATTACATCACCTGCTCATCAATGGATCCTCTGCAGTGAATGGGTGCCGTCAGAATGAGAGTCCAAACAGCTGATAAAAACATCACAATAATCCACAAGTAATCCACCCCACTCCAGTCTATCAGTTACCAATGTGTGAAATGAAAAGCTGTGCATTTGTAAGAAAAAAAATCCATCATTAAAGGAATAGTTAATGAAAAATCTGTCAATATTTACTCGCCCTCAAATTATTCCAAACTGGCAACCAAACAGTTGCTGGTCCCCATTGACTTCCATAATATGGAAAAAAGTAAGTCAATTAGGACAAGAAGCTGAACAAACGGCTTTTCACTTTACAAGATGTATGGATTACTTGTGGATTATTGTGATGTTTTTATCAGCTGTTTGGACTCTCATTCTGACGGCACCCATTCACTGCAGAGGATCCATTGGTGAGTAAGTGATGCTAAATTTCTCCTACATCTTGGATGGCCTGAGGGTCAGTACATTCGGATGAACTATTACTTAAAGTAGAATGGCCAGGAATTCTTTTCCTAAATGTTTTATTTGTTTATTCATTTTTTCATAATTTAATTTTTCAGCACTCCGAGTGGAAACACAATCAGTGCTGCTGAGCTCACTTGTGCTCTTTTGATGAGCTTGTCAAGGTAAACTGGCAAAATGACTGTTTACTAAAGTACTTCTGTTTGTTGTTTTAAGGGTTTTGAGATGAATAATTTAACGTGTTATGAAATATGTTTTAACTTTCAGAACTTTATAGTCTCTGATGTATGACTCTGGGTCTGAAATAGGGTAGAACATTATAAAAATGTAAAAAAAAAAAAAAAAAACATAAATGATACAAAAAAACGTTATATTTCTATGAAATATTTTTTTTAAAAATTATTATATATAATAATATTAATAAAAAATATATAATAATAATAATAATAATAATAAATTATATTTATTTATTTATTATTATTATTATTATTATTATTATTATTATTATTATTATTATATTTTTTATTTTTATTTTTTCCTGTATTTCTTAGACATATTCCACAAGCTGTCATGTCAATGAAGGATGGAAAATGGGATCGTAAAAAGGTATGTGCACTTGTTCTCAGTGTGGCTGTTGGCATTATTTAAATGGCATTGCATTATGGGATAGAGTACTGCATGCACCATCCTGTTGTATATTGCACATTTTGGCCATATACTGAAACTTTGTGCACAGTACACATAGTTCAGAAATAGTCAGAGTAGTGATTTCATAGTCATACTTTCCCGTCTGTTCAGTCAGTCGTCACTAATCGATTGCGATCACTGAAAGGGTTGCTCCACATTTTTGTGTTAGATGGCTGAGTGCTTTGCTAATGATTTTGCAGTTCATGGGCGCAGAGCTATATGGAAAAGTTCTTGGGATAGTAGGGCTTGGAAGAATCGGCAAAGAGGTGGCATCGAGAATGCAGTCCTTCGGTATGAGGGTAAGATCATTGTGTCCTAAAAACTGTCCTGACTTGAAATGCAAATGCTATTAAAACTTTTTTTTTTTTTAATTGCATCCCTGATAGACCATTGGTTACGACCCCATCACCCCTCTGGAGGTTTCTGCGAGCTGGGGTGTGGAGCAGATGTCTCTGGAGGAGCTGTGGCCACAGTGTGATTATATCACAGTCCATACTCCACTCATGCCCTCCACCACAGGTACACACACACACACAACATTTTGCTAGTTTGTTGCACAATTTTGACGAATATTGTGATGCATCTCATATTGCTGCTTAAATTGCCAAGACTTGAGTCTAAAATCCTGAGCAGTGATATTTTAGTATCATTGATATACTTGTTAAACTTGTTATATGCTGGTTAAACGTGCATGAAAACACCTTTTACAAACCAATTGCATGTTTTACTGAAAGTGTTATCTATTAAATCCAATTAACAAAACATGCAATACCATTAAATATAAAGTATCTGTTTAAATATGTGTTATTTTAATAAAATTGTAGTTTTATTTGTTTTATGGAAAGCTTGGTTAATCAGACAACTAATAGACTATTAACTACATCTCTTCTTTTTATTATACAAATGTGTCATTTAAAAATATCTACAAATGTATAAAACTGGTTCGAAACACGGTTCACAAAGGTTTCAAAGCTTCACAAAGCAGTGTTTCGAAAGCGCCCATCACTAGATATACTATTATAGTTTTTTTTTTATTAATATCTCAAATTAGTTTTCAAATCAAGTTTTTATTTTTAATATTTAACATTTTTATTTTAGTTTTAAAGTTTTAGTAATTTTGTATTGTAATTTTTATTAGTTTTTTTTTTTAAAACATAGTTTTTTTTTCAGTTTATTTTAGTAAATCAAGTTAAACTAAACGAAAATGAGAAATGTTGCCTTGACAACTAGCTGAAATAATTTTTTTTTACTTTTTTACTTTTAGTTAACTATAATAACCCTGGTCCTGAGGTACATGTATCTTATCTTGTGTAATCTTAAAATGAAATTTTAAATCATGCATTTAATAATAATAATAATAATAATAATAATAATAATTTATTGTAATAATAATTACAATAATTTATATTTTAATAACAACAACAATAAAATGTATTATTGTTGTTGTTGTTATTATTATTATTATTATTATTATTATTATTATTATTAAATGCAGTTTATTAATTGCACTACTAGGCTATATTGTGGTTCTATTTGAATTTTTCATGAATTTCCCCACTGTAAAATCAAACTTTTGCTGATGTGCTACACAGGTCTCCTTAATGACGCTTCATTTGCTAAGTGTAAGAAAGGTGTGAAGGTGGTGAACTGTGCTCGTGGCGGCATCATTGACGAAGCCGCCCTCCTCCGGGCTCTGGAGTCGGGACAGTGTGGAGGAGCGGGGCTGGATGTGTTTGTGGAGGTGAGAATGCTTTTAGCTTCTTGCCACTGGTCAATGGCATTGCATGCAAACATATTTAAAATAATACTGATAATGTCTTTTTCGGCGGGTTCAGGAACCTCCAAAAGACCGGGCGCTGGTGAACCATCCCAATGTGATCAGCTGTCCTCATCTGGGAGCCAGCACTAAAGAAGCTCAGGCCCGCTGTGGGAGAGATATCGCCCTGCAGATTGTGGACATGGTCACGGGAAAAGCATTAGTGGGAGCCGTGAGTCATTTAATCACTGTTATTTTTTATGAGGGAGCAATATTTCCCTCCTGAAAATTTTTCAGAGACATTTTATTTATGAGGGGATATTTTTTTTTCTAATCATATAAAATCATAAGAAATTATCTTTGGTTGTCAAATAGTTAAATTATCACCGAAGTAGCTGTTTCACAGAAATAGCTGTAAATAATGCACATTTTTATATATTTAGGGTAAGTCTTTTAATTTGTAGAATGGAAAAAAATTTCACCACAGATACAGTATTTCTTTTTAAATCCAAAACTGCTTTTCTAAAAACCCAAACAAAATTCAGGAAACAGATTCCCACAGTCAGGGAAAGTCTGGAAATATCAGGATTTTTTTTTTTAATATAATCTATACAGGATATACTGAAAGAAAAAATGTCAGCACATCACAGCTCCAAAAAATAAATATAAAAAAAAATATCAAATTTCTCAAACTCCCACCCTGAAAGATTACACTTGTTATGAATCAACAGCTCTATTAAATCGGGGACTAGGAAATGTTTTTACACTGAAAGAACATAAATGGACATTTTTAAAGAAGTTTCTTCTGGGAAAATTATTTATTTATTTATTTTTTAAATCAAATATCAATTTGATAGATTTTTGTTTATTTATTTTTATTTTGTTTGTAAAAATAATATTGTTAAATTATCGTATACAATTCATTGAAGTATTAAGACTATTTTAAATCGTATTATTCTTGAGTTTGCCATGAATATAGCCTTTGAAGCTGATATGGCTCAAAATTATAAATAATTACACAAACTATTAAATTGGGGCAGGAGAAAGTATATTAACTGGAACTTAAACTGAAAAAAAAAAAAAAAACACATTACCTACAACTCTGATTTTTAATTGAATTGAATTGTTTAATGTCAGCATGAAATGAAAATTCACCCTGTTTTTGTAAACGTGTGTTTTTGATCTTAAGGTGAACAAATCATCCATGCATTTTATTTATTTTTGTCATTTTGAACCCCTTTTTTTTTAATCAAAATATCCTAATTGGATCTTCCAGTGACAAGGCAGACTTCTTTCTGGTGACATATGCAATCATTTAGTCTGTTTTAACTCCGCCCCTTTCTTTCAGTTGGCTGCAAGGTTACATTTAGCTCCTCCTCCATCCAATGAACAACCGAAACATAAAACCCAGTCCCTGCCCTACATTCCTTTTTTTTCAGTAACGTGTATCACTCGGATGTATGTCACAACACAGAATGAAAGATCACGACATTAAGTCCTTTTTTTTTCATCCCCAGGTGAATGCTCAGGTGTTGGTCAGTACTTTCTCTCCTGACTCTCATCAGTGGATTCGGCTGGGAGAGTCCATGGGCAGAGTGTTGAAGGCCTGCACTGCTTCTAAAGAACCCTACAGTCAGGTCCACGTCACATCACTTGGTAAGTGCAGTAATTCACCCAATATGTTGTTAAAATGGTTGTCATTCACTCACTAACTGAACGAGTGCTTAAAACAAATGACAAGAAATCAATCCTGTTGTTGGGACAGTATGTACATTTTGTACATCACTTACATTTTTACTCAGGCGCAAACCTTCCCAGATGTACTTATCAGAGCTCATTGTCTGTCAGACATATTTGATTGAATTGTAATAGTTCTACTCTACTGAGAAATTAGTTTTTATTCTGTTGATGCCATCTTGTGGCAAGCTCATGCATTTGCATGCATTTAGCTGAGATATTATACAGTATACCTATATATATATATTATATATTATTGTATAATTATAAACATTTTATTATATAATGAATGTACAATTTAACAATAATATATCAAATATGCATTTATTTATTTTTGCTGTTCAGGGGAATCCTTGAAGAAGTCCTCTGGGTTTTTGAGCTCAGCAGCTGTAGTTGGTTTGCTCGCTGAAGGTCCTCAGAAAGGCCCCAACTTGGTGAATGCACTGCCTCTAGCTGCAGAGACCGGAATTACAGTAAGACTTCTTTACAGTTAATTTTATATTTTTGAACTACTCCGTATTTTAAGTTAAAGCACGCCATCTAGGTGTTTTATTTTCCCAGCAGTGCTCTGATCTGTCCCTGTGTCACAAACCACCAGGTGCAGACGGATCATAAAGACTCGGATGAGCGTGAGGTGTGTGTGGTGGAGGTCTCTGTGAATGGCAGTAGCTTTACGACTGTTGGCTCGGTGCAGGCCGGGGTTCCTGTGCTGCTGGAGCTGAATGGAAGTGTGTTTCGACAGCCTGTTCCTCTCACTGGACACCTGCTGTTCTTCAAAGCATCCAATTCCACCGAGCTCCTGCTCTCTGTGACCGGTAAAGGCTGATTCACATTCTGCACAAACAACCTTAAATGGAAAGAACATCGGAGATGAGTTTCTGCAGGGAAACTGATGGAAAACCTAGTAATATTAGGAAGTTTAAAAGTGATATTCAGCTCAGAAATTGCTCTTTAAGAGTATCATTTAAAAAAAAAAAAAAAAAACTTAAAATTTATTGGTCAAAAGGCACAAGAAACTTATTTTTTGATACAGGTAATTTTATTTACAGTTACAGTTATATGAGTGTTTTCACATACTTAAATATTTATAAATTATAAATATCATTTAAATTAAAATTTATATAAATTAAAATGTAAACAGTCTGCAAGGTTAGTTTTTCCCTTTATTTTTTTCATCCATATAGGTGCTGTCAATTTGCAAAAAACTATATAGCACTAAAAACTAAAACAAAACTAACAATACTATAAAAGTGCTTCTTTATGCTTTCATTATATGGAAAAAAACATGGGTTGAGAATGGCTTATGAGTGAATGATGACACTTAAAAATAATGCTGCTTTCCTATCTTTCTCAGGGGTTTTGGCGGCAGCAGGTGTGGAGCTGCAGTCCTTCAGTGCCTCTACTGCCAGCAGTGGTGAGCAGTGGTACTGCATGGGCATCTCTTCGCTACTGGGGGACATCGGGGCCCTGAAGTCCTTAGCGAAAGAGGCTGCACAGCTCACGGTCTGAATATCTGTCATTGATGCTGATGGGAAACACTAAACATTCCAGCAGCTTAAGCTCTAGCCTGACTGAATTTCATTGCTCACTGTAATTCACATTGTTCATAACACTTCAATTCCTAAAACAACAGTGTGAAAAAAATAGTCCTATTTTGACTTTTTGTTGTTAGTGTTTACTAAAACCACTGTATTCCAGATGAAAGTGTTTGATTAAAATAACAACAATCAGTGCTTTGCAGTAGAGTTTGTCTCTTTTCATCATACTTAACTAAACTTAAGGTTTGCCGTTGGATCTTTTGTAGAAAAATGACAAATAGCTGATGCCAATGTCCTGCTAAACAATATAGAAATTTACTGAACACTATAACAGATCTTAACAGATCGTAATTTTTTTCAGATGTCTTTTCTGCTAATCAAGGAAAACAGGAAAAAACATTAATATTGTGAAATAATATTACAACTTAAAATAATAGTTTTCTATTTTAATATACTTTAAAGTATAATTTATTCCTGTGATGCAAAGCTGAATTTTCAGCATCATTTCTCCAGTCTTCAGTGTCACATGATCCTTCAGAAATCTAATAGGCGATGATGATTTATCAAAGTTGGAAACCGTTTTGCTGCTTAATATTTTGATACTTTTTTTTTAGGATTCTTTGATGAACAAAAAGTTAAAAATAACAGCACTTATTTAAAATGGAAATTTTTTGTAACAATATACAGTACTGTTCAAAAGTTTGTAGTCAGTATATTTTTCCCTTTTACTTTTCTCCCCCCTCTTTTTTCTTTTCTTTTTTTAAAGAAATGAATGCTTTTATTTAGCAGGGATGTGTTAAATTGATAAAAAGTGATCATATAGACTTGTTACTTTTGTTTAATATTGTTAGAAAAGATTTATATTTTAAATAAACGTTGTTCTTTTTAACTTTATTCATCAAATAATCTTGAACAAAGTATCACAGATTTAAAAAAAAAAAAAAAAAAAAAATGAAGCAGCACAATAGTTTCCAGCACTGATAATAAATCAGCATATTAGAATGATTTCTGAAGGATCACGTGACACTGAAGACTGCAGTAATGGCTGAAAATTCAGCTTTGCATCATATAAATAAATTATATTTTAAAGTATATTAAAATAGAAAACCATTATTTTAAATGGTAATAATATTTTACAATATTTTTTTTTTTTTTTTTACTGTAGTTTTTGTCAAATAAAATGTAGCCATGATGAACAGAAAAGACTTCTGTAAAACACATTAAAAATCTTACTGATCCCAAACTTCTGAACAG
The DNA here is from genome assembly GCF_018340385.1 of Cyprinus carpio. Taxonomy (NCBI): domain Eukaryota; kingdom Metazoa; phylum Chordata; class Actinopteri; order Cypriniformes; family Cyprinidae; genus Cyprinus; species Cyprinus carpio. The sequence continues at coordinate 26,146,634 of NC_056580.1, read as the reverse complement.
CAGCGTATATACATATATATGCCAAAAAAAATATTTTAGCTCCTTTTCATTCCCAAAACGTTTGTGTGTATTTAAAATCATACTTGGCCCTTTTCCCACATACTTGCTGCTTCTCTTTAGATACATAGATGTATAAATGATAGATAATTCTGCTTATATGAACACACATAGTATTTTTAGCATGTATTTCCTTTCTGACCAAATTAATGTTCCAAGAACGTTCCAGGGAGCCAAACACTGTTAGCAAACATTAATGTTTACTTACCGCGAGATTGCAGAATGCCTTCAATTTAAAACCTTGAATTATTAGCACTTAAACATTATTAATTTGAAATCACGTCAGAGAAATACACTTTGATTAAAAATCGCCTCGCTTCACGTGCGCTCGCTTCATCGACTGACCCGACTGACCCCTCACACTGTTTCCATGGTAACCGTGAGTTATTTCTGTCCTTTTAATGTTACACTGTGGACTTAATAGCGACTACACACCAATAATTCACTGTCGCTAAGCTATAAACGAACGCTCTTGCGTTCAGGCAACGGTAAAGCGTTTAGAATGGATTAATTCTTGGTGTTCGGCCGCCCTTGGTACAGTTTCCCTCAGGCGTTATTATGCAACGGCTTTAATCCTTATTAGGATTATACACTCGACATTGCCATGACAACTAAAACGTGAACTGGTGTTACGTCTCAGCTGATTGAAAAATCAAACTTACGGCTTTTTAAACGTATTTCTGAAGATGGGACGCTAACGTAAGTACTGGTTTGGTCCCATGGCTGAAGGACGCGGCTGTGTTGAATCAGTAGCGGCGGCTGACAGCAGCGAGGCTCCTAATATAATACACAGACACCAAAATAGGAGCGCGACATTCTCTCCAGAGGCTGACGCTAAATACAGGGGCCACATGTCTGATCTGTCCGAGGACAAGCCGCACTGTTGGGGATAAACCTTCTCCAGCGAAGAAAGGACGAGCTTTGTCAATCATTCGGGTCAGGTAAGCTTGTTTTTACATAGGGGCTAGTTGTCACAAGCGCTTTAACTGTAACTGTAGCGTTAGTTAAAATGCATTGTTTGTTTTCATCATTAGCTGTGTTTTTGTCGGTTGGCTGTTCAAAACGGTTATTATTCAAACTAAAACGTCTTCGTTACTTGAAAGGAAATACGTTTTTAAATATATACAAATACTTATACGTTATTAAATATATATATACAAATACTTATTTAATTTCAGTTAGTTGCGAAGGCGGTTCTCATTTTCACTTTATGTAGTAATACAACTAAAACGGAAATAAAAAAATACACACAATATAGACATATATTAAGAAACAACAACAAAAAATGTACTTAAACTTTAACAAAAATTAAAAAGGAAAATTTAAAAAAGCTAATTCAAAGTATTAAAAACTTTAATAGTATTTCACTGATGCTAAATAACACTGGTTTAAAATGGTCTTAAATTAGGATTTCTTCTGAGAATTTTGTGCTCAAAATATATTTTTGTAAAACCTGTAAACAAGTGAACCCATATACATAGAAAAACTGCTATGACAAAAAATGGTCATATTTTGTAAGTTACCATTTACATTTAGCTTTTTTTTTTTTGTTTGGTTGTGTAAAATTGTTTTACTGATTACATTTTGCTTAAAGCGCGTTTAATGCCTAGTATGACAACTTACCCTATTTAAATATGACAACATAACAGTCAACATTTGTGAAGATATATAAGCAGGTTTGTGTCTTCACAGAAAGCTACATTCAAAAATAATATTCATAAATATTAACTGGAATAAACATGATAAAAATGTGCAATAGTGACATTTTAATTGACATGTAATCCATTATATGTATCATATTGTCATGGACCGTAAACTAAATATCCTAGAGTTGAGCATAACTAGAAGCATTTATACAGTACAGACCAAAAGTTTGGAAACATTACTATTTTTAATGTTTTTGAAAGAAGTTTCTTCTGCTCATCAAGCCTGCATTTATTTGATCAAAAATACAGAAAAAACAGTAATATTGTGAAATATTATTACAACTTAAAATAATAGTTTTCTATTTGAATATACTTTAAAAAAAAAAAATAGTTTGTTCCTGTGATGCAAAGCTGAATTTTTCAGCATCATTACTCCAGCCTTCAGTGTCACATGTAACATCCAGTCTATCACATGATCATTTAGAAATCATTCTAATATTCTGATTTATTATGAGTGTTGGAAACAGTTCTGCTGTCTAATATATTTGATGAATAAAAGGTTAAAAAGAACTGCATTTATTCAAAAAAAAAAAAAAAATTCTAATAATATATATTCTAATAATATATTTTCTTTACTATCACTTTTTATCAATTTAACACATCCTTGCTGAATAAAAGTATTGATTTTATTTAAAAAAAGAAAGAAAAAAAAATTACTGACCCCCAAATTACTGACCAGTAGTGTATATTGTTATTACAAAATATTTATATTTTAAAAACATAGCTTCTTTTTTTTTTTTTTTTTTTTTTTATTCATCAAAGTATCCTAAAAAAGTATCACATGTTCTGAAAAAATATTAAGCAGCAGAACTGTTTCCAACTTTGATAATGAATCATCATATTAGAATAATTTCTAAAGGATCATGTGATAATGATCCTAAAAATTCAGCTTTGCATCACAGAAATAAATGATAATTTAAAGTATAATAAATTTAAAAACAATTATTTTGAATTGTAATAATATATCACAATATTAAATTTTTTTCTGTATTTTTGATCAAATAAATGCAGGCTTGATGAGCAGAAGAAACTTATTTCAAAAACATTAAAAATAGTAATGTTTCCAAACTTTTGGTCTGTACTGTATATATATATCTATGTGTGTGTGTGTGTGTGTATATGTATGTATGTATGTATGTATACACCGTAAATGAATTTTCCTTGATGATGATAATTTATCTTAGCTAATTTTATTAGGACACTGAAAACTCATTTGAAAATCATCTCTTTCCAGTTGCAATGTCAGGAAAAGGTCAAAGCGGTTACTCCTACGAGTTCTGCGATGCCTCTCACTCCTCCGAGGTGCTGGAAGCTCTTCATGAGTTTCACAGCAGCGGTCTGTTCACAGACGTCACCCTGCAGTCTTCATCCGGACTGCTCTTCCACTGCCACAAGGCTGTCCTATCAGCCCGCAGCTCCTATTTCAGGGTAATGTTCACCTTAGACATGAGAGAACGTTTGAACAACACCATCAGCCTACCTTGCATAAACGGAGAGATTCTGGGTGCTTTGGTGAGCTACATCTACACTTCAAAGATCAGCATAACCCAGAACAACGTCCAAAGTCTTCTGGAAGCCGCAGACCTGTTGCAGTTCAACTCGCTCAAAAAAGCCTGCGAGAGCTTCTTGATTCGTCTGCTGGACGTCGATAACTGCCTCGGGATGCACTCGTTCGCCGAGCTTCACGTGTGCTCTGATTTGCAGCATGAGGCTTTGAGGATCATACTGAGTCGCTTTGAAGAACTCACACTTCAGGAGGAGTTCCTACAGGTGGATTTCCAAAAGCTCATGGGAATTTTAGAAACAGAGAACCTTAATGTGTGGAAAGAAGTGACTTTATTGGATGCGGTGGTCAAATGGGTCGCCCATGACACGGCTCCTCGAATAGACCACCTTCAAGAGCTTCTCAAATGCATCCACTTGGAAGTGGATGACGCTTGCCTCAAAACTGCTTTGGATCTACGCAAATGTTGCTCTGAAAGCAAACTGCGATCTCTGATTCGTACCTCCTTAAAGCCGAGCAAAGGTTTCTCACAGTGCCGCAAAAAGCTAACGTGCAACTTGTATGTTATTGGTGGATATTACTGGCATCCGTTGTGTGAAGTCCACATGTGGGACCCTGTTTCCAACACATGGGTTCAGGGCAAAGACATGCCTGATTTTGAAAGAGAGAGTTATAGCGTGGCACTTCAAGGCCCTGATATCTATGTGACTGGAGGATACAGGACACAGACTGTGGATGCTTTAGACACCGTGTGGATTTATAACACTGACTCGGATGAATGGACAGAAGGATGTCCCATGATCACAGCCAGATACTACCACTGCTCCGTGGCTTTACGTGGATGCATATACGCCATTGGTGGATATACGGCAGGAGCTCCTACTCAAGAAACTGAATTCTATGATCCTTTGAAGAGGAGATGGTTTCCTGTGGCTGATATGATACAGGGTATGAGAATTTCAGTTGATTTACACACATCTATTGGATTGGTTGGCTGAATGAGGAGTTCTGAAAAATTTTTTTTAGAGGTCATGGTGCTGGAAGTATTTTCCCCTATTTTAGGGATTTAAAAATAAAATACTTCAGTAAAGAGGCATTTACCAAATCTACCAGATCCAAGATGAATGGCAACATCACAACATTTCATTTTAAGCAAAAATTATATAAAATAGGCAAATAAATAAATAAAAAAGACTGTAAAAAGTCTTCTACAAAGGAACAAGACTGTACTTAAATGTTGTCATGTCATTTGCAATGGTTGATTTGTTACATAATAAAAAATTAAAACCATGAAAAACCAGAAACCATGGTAAAGCATTTTAATTAAAAAAAAAAAAATTCAATGTCTGTAACAACATTTTAAATGTATGGAGAAATATTCAGATTCAGACTACTGAGGTCAATTTGAGGTCAGTAATATTTTTACTTATATACCTTTAAATATATAGAAGATCATTTTCGCCCAGCCCTACTGAAAATTCAGCTTTGCATCACAGGGATAAGTGACTTTTTAAAATATGTTCAAATAGAAAGCTGTTATTTAAAGTTTTATTCATTTTTCAAAATATTGTTTTTACTGCATCAAATGAATGTAGCCATGGTGGGTATAATAGACTTTTTTCAAAATTAAAATCTAATGCGTATAGTGCAGTTCTTCACCAGGATTTTAGCTTTTTAAAAAGTAAAAAAATCGTACACATTAAAACTTTCAAATATTGTAAATCTAATATGTCATTTGATGGAAGTTCAGCGTCTTTCTGTTTTGACTTTAAAGGCGTGGGAAATGCAACCGCTTGTGTGGTGAATGACAGAGTCTATGTAACCGGAGGGCATTATGGGTACAGAGGAACCTGCACTTACGAGAAGATTCAGACTTACTGTCCAGATATCAATGAGTGGAGCATCACAACGATATGTCCACATCCTGGTGAGCCACCTACTTTTTTTTTAATGGTTTAGATCTCTAGGCTACAACCACCATAGGTTGGTTGCTGACTTAGATCAGAAACGAGCCCAGCTGGTTTCTCTCATAATTTAACATTCTTCACTATCTCTTGTGATTTGAAAAGCTCATCAAAACTCTTTACTTTCAGAGTACGGCCTCTGCTCGGTCTCCTTGAACAATAAGCTTTATCTGGTCGGTGGTCAGACCACCATCACAGACTGTTACGATCCCGAGAGAGATGAATGGAGACAGATGTGTGCGATGAAGGAGAGAAGGATGGAGTGCGGCTCGGCTGTTATAAACGGGTGCATCTATGTAGCAGGTGGGTATTCATACTCTAAAGGGACATATCTGCAGAGTATAGAGAGGTACGACCCTGAGATAGACTGCTGGGAGATAGTGGGAAACCTCCCATCAGCTGCACGCTCACACGGCTGCGTTTGTGTGTTCAGTGTGTGAAATCACAGCACAATCACTGTCTGTGGAGCCGCGTCCAGTGGGGTCTAAATGTCTGAGACAAATTTTATTTAAACATAGAAATAAATTGTTAGAGCAAATGTTGTAAAGTGAATAGGCAATACTTTAGGAACTAATTCAGGGTTCCTGTGAATCTTCTATTTCAAAATTCCATACTTTTCCGGTATGGATTTCAGTGGATGTTTTCACATTTTTCCAGCCTATTTTTAACACCTGATAAATGTGTTTAAAATCCAGCTGTTGACTATATTTGCTATTATGTTGCCAAATAACTGCAGTAATATTGTAGCCATGTATTGAAGCTCATACGAATCAATAAACACCAAACCCAGACAGCTTCACAGCATTTCATTAAAACCGAAATGCTAAAATACAGGATTACGTTTGACATGCTTTCACTGACTGCAAACATTGTTTTGCGTGTTTTAAATTCATATTCTAAATTAAAAAAATTCTAAATAGTAATTTGTCACTAAATAGTCACTGATTACATTATTAAATGTAAAAATAACATTGCCACTGATTACATGAGAAATGTATGATGTCAATATATTATATTTGTTCAACATGTGAAGTCACTGATAATGTGTGAGACACAGTTTGTCTGTTATCTCTGCTGGAAGATAAAGGGCTGTTTCTAAATATATACCGAACAGCACAATAGATTACAGCACTTCACTTTTTGCACAGTACCTTTTTGAAGACTAATATTTTGCAGTGTTTTAAATCAAGAAATGATTTATTCTTTAGTATTATTAATATTTATTTGGATTGATTTTGTATTTGTAATATGATTGTGAACCCAGGATTTTATAAATATAAATATGTGTGATGTATATTGTGTAATTTATAGTTTTTAGTTATTGTGATGTTTTATCAACTGTGTATGCTGCCAAAAATGTGAAAAGCATAAATTTAAATAAAGTTCCAACAAGCATGTTTGTAAATCCTACATAGACGCTGGTATTTCTGTGGTATCCACCCAAAAATGATGCAGTATGGTCATTTAGAAAACTTATTTTGAAGAACAGTGTATTTTTATCTATTAAAATATTACTAAAATTTTGAAAAAGCAACACAAACTCCTTTTTGCCCATCATGTTTATGTTGGAGTGAATCGTATGAAGTCCACTTGAATATCAACCTAAAATAATCGAATAGAAAAATCATGTAACTAGTTTGTCAATGTAAAGTCTGAAAAAATGTGTCTACATGTGTCCAGTGCAATATTTTTGTGGCAATTAACATACTGGTTTGTAACAAAACATTGACTTACCGACTTCTTTTTGTGGAACTTATAAGATGCTGGCAGGTCGTATCTGAGCTCTGTGAGAGAGAAAACAACGACTTGGGACAAAAAAACCCATCATATCACTATAAAGCTTATTACAACCTACAGGGTAATCAGGTTTTTTGTGCCCCAGATCTGATCCCAGTCATTGAATATCTTCTGATACCGAGTCCCGATCCGATATTAGTATTTGACGCACAATTCAAGTACATTGAAGTTATTAAAATCAATCCAATGTATACAGAGAGTAAAAGTAATATGTGTATATACATAAAGATACACTTTCTTTATGTATATACACTAGTAGAACATGGGACTACTGATGTAAACTTTTATTATTTTCTATATACAATAATTGCAACATAAATGTAAAAAAGTGGAGATATGGTTAGAAAGCATGAATAATGGCGTGAATAATCGGGTTTGGCAAATCTACTGGAAAGTGAATACTGCCACCTACTACACGACACGGCATGACAGCTGACATAAAATAAGGATTGGCTTTGTTCGGCGTTGCTGGGAACGTCCACAAAAACATCATACCCATTTATGCCATGGGGGAAAACAAACAATTCGAGTTAACGGGCGGAGACCTTGTTAGGCGCTTGATCTTTACTTTTTGTGGTGATTTCGACTTTTCGATTTTTTTCTTGGTGCAATGCCGAAAAGTTGCTTTGTGGCACTCTGTACCTCTAATAAGTAAAAAAAAACCCTGATCTTAAGACGGACTACCAGAGGTAGCACTGAGCGGGTAGCACAGATAGGCTACACTACTTACCCTGCAATGATCTGTCATTAGTCCTGTCCCCTGCACGGCTTACAGTAACCCACCTTCACATCACAATCAAATGAATCTCACTCCCTGATATTCTGTGATGTCCTAATCTATTAAAACATTTATTTTATATTATTATACACAATCCCTTATAAAAATCAGCTATGGTTTTACTATAGTAAAAGTATAGTAGGCATACCATGTTACTCAAGTCTTTATCTCTTTATTAAAATTAAGCAAAAAAAAATGACAAATGTTTACTTTCATAAGCCGTCTCGTTCTCGTATAGGCTTGTAGTAAGCTGTCTCTTGCTCAATTAGGTAACAAAAAATATGGTGAAACGACACCTCTGGCCGTTCTGTTGGATTTGTCCAGTCACAGATACCGTATGGACAGTCCGACCCAATATGGCTCAGTTTTTATGTGTATGTTGCTCTGTCGAGCGGCAGAAATGATTTTATGTAGGCCATTCTGAGTCAACATCATGCTTTTTCAATGAGGGGGAAAGGACTGTTTTCCCTCACGCTGACTCCACCCACACAGTTATGATGCGACACCGATCAGGTCTATACCAATGAGTAAAAAAAAAAATAAATGCTTGCTCGGCCCTGATACTTGGGTACAATTTTTTTTTGTTTGTTTATGAAGTCTTTTATGCTCAGTGTGGCTGTGTGTGTGTATATTTATATATATATATATATATATATATATATATATATATATATATATATATATATATATTGTAATATATTTTGTGTAATTTATTCCTGTGATGCAAAGCTGAATTTTCTGCCTCATTACTCCAGTCTTGAGTGTCACATGATCCTTCAGACATCATTCTAATATGTTGATTTGCTGCTTAAGAAACATTTCTTCTTATTATAAATGCTGAAAACTGTTTTTGTGGAAACTTTTTCAGGATCCTTTGAGGAATAAAAACCATTTATATAACATTATAAATGTCTTTTCTGTCACTTTTGATAGATTTAATGCGTCCTTGCTGAAATAAAAGTTTTCATTTTTTGCTATATATATATATATATATATATATATATATATATATATATATATATATATATATATATATATATATATATATATATATATATATATTTGAATGGTAGTGCGTGTTTTTAGGTGCAATAAATATTACCTGCAATGACTTCCATTTTCATTTTCCAATCATTTGCTTTCTTCTGAATGTGCTGCACAAAAATGCAAATCAACTGTAAGTTTTTCGTATGAATATAATTGAAATACTAAGACATAATATGGCAACTTACATCTCGTGTTGAGGTCTTGTGAAGGGAATACACTGCTGTATTTGCCATGGAAATCGCTGTCTTCAGGAACTGCGATTGTCAATACCTGAAATTGAAGATATGGAAATAATAACAAGAATCAAGGTCAACCAATGGACTTTGGGAAAACTGTTCGACAACAGATATTATTTTGGCAGTTTTGCAAATAAAAACAAGAAATGCAGATTATGTCAACAGCACAGCAGCACAGATGACTCTTACCCTGGTTGTGCTTCGTGCCGAATGGCGGGTTCATGATGACCGTGTCAAACTTTTTGGCAAAAGAGGATCCAATAGAGCACACGTCACACTGGACCATATCAATGTTTGACAGTTCAAAATCCTCAACATTTCCTTTGAATATATCCAAGGCGTCTTCGTCAATGTCAAATCCAACACACAGTCTTGAGAGGAAAGATTACAGTTATGCTGATTCGCATCATTTTTAAAACTAGAGTTATTTCAGGCTATAGATGAAAGGATATTGTTTGTCTTACCCAGCATCAAGCACTGCAGCTCCTATAGACAGAACCCCACATCCACAGCCCAAGTCTGCAACTAGTTTATGCTGTATGTCATCAAATGTGTTGTGGATGGTGTACAACATACAGCCTACAATGTGAAAAATCACAGGACAACTGGATGGTATCTTATGCCATAATAAAGTATATTAAACCAAAAAGACCACTCAAGGCCATCTGTCCCTGAATTAAATATTCATTAACGGTCTTTAAATTGTACAATGCCTACTATTTTTAAAGTAGCACGTGAAACTGTGCATTATGCAATGATAAAAAGTTTTCAATCAGTATGTCATGTTGTCGTCACATGACCTCATTATGTGCATATTTAATTCAGTAAGTGGCTTAAGTGAACCTGTTCTGCCACAGAATAAAAATATAAAGGTAATAAAAAAAAGGTGAAAAGTTCTTTTTATCTCAAAATTCTGACTTTGCGTGTTTACGTTTCACAGTTCTGAGTTCATTTCACAATTGCAAGTTTATAACAATTCTGACTTTATTTTGCACAATTGCAAGTTAACCATACAAAGTCAGCAAAATGTGAACTCAAAATTGCAGATTTATCCTCTGTGGCAGAAACTGTCTTCCAGTTGCAAAAAAAAAAAAAAAACTTTTTTTTTTTGGTAAAATGTTATAAAACTTCTTAAACCTCCCGTATTTCAGATATGAACAACATAAAATTTGCGTACTGCGCACAGTATTTATACTAGCTATAGGAATCGTAAGAATAGTATAAGTATGCTAATCCGAATACAGAACAGACGCATCCAATATCACAAATCTTATGGTTAAAAATGCATACAGTGGATACAAATACAGTATAATGCTCACCCGCTATATGCGGACTGGTGAGGTACTGCTCCAGGAGTATTTTGGGCTCCTCAAATCCATCCACCTGTTGAAGGCAGCTTTCTAGCTCTTTGAGCTTCATATCTACATCAGATGTTCCAGTGAATCCTGCTCATAGCACTCTGTGTTTCTATAGTTCATAGTAATGCTAATCAGATCAGAAACGTCGACTGATCATGATTTCACGACCGATCTTCAGACTTCTAGTGATATGGTGACTTTCCTCAAGTAGAAAACTCACTTTGGATCAAACAGGTAAACATGTAGTGCACTTACATGTGTGTTTTCCGCTTGTACTTCTGCAAGCTTATCTCGCCAGCGGTGAGTATTCTGAGTATACCATCTGCTGGCTGATTACTGCCATGGCGCACATTTATCATATGTTGTGATTAGATACTTTTTTATTCATATTAGTTAGTTTTTAACATTATACAATTATGATTAACTGAACACACTTTTTTAATAAAATGAGAACATGAGAAAATGGCAGTGTATTAAGAAACATTCTGGTGTTTCTTATTAGTTTCTTTTTATATATATATTTTTTTAAATAGTTAAAAACAAACAAACAAACAAGCGTTTTCTTGTTGCTACTAACCATGCAATGACTCCTTATTCCCTTTGTAGATCACTTTGCTGGCCCTACTGTAGTTCAGATATGAATTTGGAATATAGTAATAACACACTACTAATACAAATATCAGCAAAAAAATCTTTTTTTTTTTTTATATCCTATTCATGAAAGTGTCTTATCATGTCTGAGCTTGACCACAACATATTTTATTTTATTTTTTTTGTTTTGTTGTAAATAAAATCTTAACAAAATCAGGAAATTATATATGAACAAGCACCCACATAATCATTCAGATTGATGTATTTTTAATATAATTAAATTTAAGAACACTTTAACAAACTCTCTGTATTTTAGTGGTAAAGTTATCAGCGGAACTTTATTTTGCATGTCTGTTTGCCCTGTAAAGAAGGAAACCAAGATGCATTAGATTGATCAAAGGTGATAGTAAAAACATTACAAAACATTTCTATTTCTTTCGAACTGAATTAAATTGGGTATAAATGCACAGACTAAAATGAGGAACTAAACTATAAACAGGAGCTAGGAGTACAAGAGGCCCCAGTGAAGCTGAATGGAAGACAGATGATGGTGGAGCCGAAGGGTCGAAGGACAGAGACAGAATCCTGGCCTCTGAGGGTCAAGATGGAGCCAAAAGGTCACGATTCCCAGGCTGTGGCAGTGAATCCAAAGACCACTGGGGCTGGCTAGGACACTGGCCTTTTCTTTATAACGGTTTTCTAATTTAGCTTGTTGCATTCATATTCTGAGCTATTCTGCTTGTCTGCAAAAAGTATGCTTTATTAAAGCAACACTATGTAACTTTTTCTGTGTTCAAAATGTGCAAAATGTATATAATGAGCGAGTACATTATAAATTTATCTACCAAACCGCCTTTTTGTCTTATCCCAAATCACTACGGTACATTTATAGTAAGTGATTATTTTTGGACTATTGTCGCCATAGACATAAACTTGGAGAAGTAGCTCCGGTTAGAATGTTCTTTCGTGGGATGCGAGCAGTTCTGTTTATCAACCGCTAGAGCACCAAAATTTACATATGGTGCTTTTCCACTGCGTGGTACGACTCGGCTTGGCCTGGCTCTGTACGGTACGGTTCGGCTCGGTTCGGCACAGTTTGCGTTTCCACTGCAGTTTAGTATCGTTTTAGAGTGGGCGGGATTATTTACATGTTGTTATAGTTGTGCCACCTCTACTGCCAAGACTCCTAAAAAAAACTTCTTCATTCTGTGTCGCCCCATCAAGCTCTTGCTGGATCCGCTCCTCTGCTATCAATGAGAGGAACGTCTGTTCTTCCGTAACAGACAACAAAACAGTTGCGTTCGATCGTTGGCTGACTCTGCTGATTTTTATTCTAGCGGTTCTTTTTTGTTTGTGTCGCAAGTTCAGTGACGCAGGTAGTGACGATTCTCTCCGGCCAATCTGTGATCAGCAGAGCTTACACGTCACATTTTGATAATGGTACGGTTCATTTGGAACCTCAACCGAGTTGGTACTAAAAAAAGTACCAGGTACTGTGCCCAGTGGAAAAGCACCCAAAAGTGAACCATACCAATCCGTACTGTGCCGTACCATGAAGTGGAACCAATAGTGTTGCTTTAAAGGTTTGTGTAGTGATTAGTTGCTGTTCCTGTTATTGTCCACTAGATGGCAATAGTAACAAACATAGGTAGCAGATACATAGGAGTAAAAACAGAACAAAGAAGTGGTAGAGAAGCCTAAGCTAAAACCGAGGTTGTGTGCTGAAGAAATAAAGAGGCTGCACACCAGTTCATACAGTACATTTATTTTTCAGAGTGTTTATTCAACAAACACCACATGGTACCAGGAGTGTATTGTCCTTTGATACAACAGAGATGGATGCTGTTAAACCACCGGAATTCTTGAAACTCACCGGGATTGTAGACATCAGTTGGCGGACATTTAAGCAGCAATTCACACTCTTCATGCAAGCTGTTGGTCTAGATGATGAATCAGATTCACAGAAAATACCGTTGCTCCTGACAGTAGCTGGACCTCAAGCAATTGAAGTATACAATACTTTCACGTTCGTGGATGCTGCGGATAGAGGAACATATGATAAGGTCATTAAGAAATTTGATGAGCACTGCTCACCCAAGAAAAATGAAACATACGAGAGATATGTTTCACTCACGCACTCAATCACAAGGAGAAAGTTTTGACTCTTTTTTTTGACTGATTTGAAACTTAAGTCAAAAACATGCAATTTCAGAATCTTGACTGAATCTATGATAAGAGATCAAATTGTCTTTGGAATTTATGACAAGAAAATAAGAGAAAGACTGCTTAGAGAAATGGAGTTAACATTAGATGGTGCTGTAAAGATTTGTCATGCGAGCGAGCTTGCTTTGTTGCATTCTAGATCTTTCAGTGATAAAGAAGACACCACTGTTGCTGACAGTCCAGTACTTGGCGCTGTTACTCACAAAATGAAAAGGCCGAGTCAAAAAGCTACTCTGAGGACAAGCACAGATTCATTCAGCTGTAAAAGATGTGGTTCAAAGCATCGACCTAAACAATGCCCAGCGCTTGGAAAGCAATGTGGGAAATGCAAAGGCATGAACCATTTTGCTAAGCAATATTTTTCAAAGAAACAAGCAAAGCAATCAACAAATGTGCATGTTGTGGAAGAGACTGAATTGTCAGACACCTTCTTTGTGGGCATGATCAACAGTGATGCAGAAACTGTTCAGCAAAAGTACAAAGCAAAAGAAGGAAATGATTCAGATATGAACTGTGTGTCTAAGGACAAATGGATTGTGTCGCTGCCAAGTCAATGGAATGATTGTGCCACTTAAACTTGATACAGGAGCGAAGGCCAATCTCATAAACACAAGGGACATAAAGGAAATGAAAATCAAGCCCCAGATAAAAAGAAACCCTGTGTTGCTCAAAACCTACAATGGACAGGACATAAAGATTCAAGGTGTGTGCAGACTCAAAGTTTGTGTCAAAAACAAAACTCATCACCTGCTCTTTGTTGTAGTCCCAGATCATCATCAATCTCTCCTTGGTGACAGAGCCTGCGAGGAATTAGGACTGGTAAAAAGAGTGTACTGCATCAATAGCCATGATGTAACACCAACAAAACAGGACACTGCAAATTACATAGTTCGCGGATTTGATTATGTTTTCAAAGGACTGGGAGCTGTACCATTCATTTACAAAATTCAGCTCAAAGAAGACGCTCACCCTGTAGTTCATGTTCCAAGAAGGGTTTCTGCACCACTAAAAGAGAAACTAAAAAAGGAACTTGACCGGATGACAGCTCTAGGAGTAATCAAGAAAGTGGAGGAACCTACAGACTGGGTAAACTCAATGGTTTGTGTTAAAAAGAAAAACGGGGATCTGAGAGTATGCATGGATCCTAGAGACCTGAATGCAAACATAAAAAGGGAACACTACCAGATTCCAAAGGGTGAGGAGATTACAAGAGAAATGACTGGTGCACAGTATTTCAGCAAGTTTGATGCTTCATGGGGATTCTGGCAATTGAAGCTTCATGAAGACAGTACCAAATACTGCACGTTCAATACACTGTCTGGACATTATTCATTCCTACGTCTACCCTTTGGCATAATTTCAGCCTCAGAAATCTTTCATTGTGCCGTGGAGCATGTCATAGGGGGACTGGAGGGAGTATGTGCATATGTCGATGAAATAGTTGTTTGGGGACCATCAGTGCAAGAACACAATCAGAGACTTATCCAGCTACTTCAAAGAATTCAGAAATATGGCGTCAAGTTGAACAGAGCTAAATATCTGTTTGGAGTCACTGAAATTACCTTTCTAGGTGATAAGTTGTCTGGGCGTGGTGTTGAACCTGACAAAAGCAAAATTCAGGCAATTCTGGATATGCTGAGTCCAGTGGGCAAAAAAGGTGTGCTGACAATAATGGGAATGGTGAACTTCATTGGTAAGTTCATTCCAAACCTTTCCGCAAAAACTGCGAGCCTCAGAGAACAGTTGAATCATAAAGCTGAGTTCAAGTGGACAAATAAACATGGACAAGAATGGAAAATGCTCAAGTCAACTCTGACAACAGAACCAGTTCTCACTTACTTTGATTCTTCTAAAAGCATCAAAATCTCTGCAGACACATCAAAGGATGGATTAGGTGCAGTCTTACTCCAAGCAGATGCCCAAGGCTGGAAAGCCATAGCCTATGCCCCCAGGACTATGACGCAATCTGAATGCAGATATGCTCAGACTGAAAAAGAATGCCTCGGACTTGTTTCTGGATTTGAGAAATTTCACAACTGTGTCTATGGCTTACCATCGTTCACAGCAGAAATGGACCATAAGCCTTTAATTGCAATCATCAGAAAAAAATCTGAATGAGATGTCTCCACGCATTCAACTTCTAATGATGAAACTGCAACGGTATGACATTGAATTAGTCTACACTCTAGGCAAATACATAGTCCTAGCTGATGCAATGAATAACATTCAAATTCTTAGATGTGAGTTCCACGGAAGATGTTGTGAACATGCATGTGAATCTCATTGTTGAATCACTTCCAGTCTCTGATCAGAAGCTCAAGCAAATATCTGAGGAGACAGCAAAAGATCCCATTCTCTAAGCTGTAATTGACAATCTGAACAACAACTGGGTCAAAAGTTCCTGTGCACAATTCTACAATGTGAGATCTGAGCTCAGTGTGGCAGATGGTATTCTTCTGAGACGAGACAGAATAGTTGTTCCACAAGTGCTGAGAGAAGAGATGCTTTCCAGGATACATGAAGGACATCTTGGAATAGAGAAATGCAAAAGGAGATTCAGGGATTCAGTCTATTGTCCTGGAAGAATTTCTGACATTGAGAAAATTGTCAGTACTTGTGAAGTATGCCTAAAACATCAAAACAGGCAAGCAAGAAAACCTATGATCACAACAGACCTACCTCAGTATCCCTGGCAGAAAGTGGGTACCGATCTGTTTCACTTTAATGGAAAAGAATACTTGCTGGTGGTGGATTACTTTTCTAGATTCCTGGAAATCACCCAGCTGTCTAACTCCTCAAGTGCATGTGTGATTCAGCATTTGAAGTAATTTTTTGCCAGGCATGGCATTCCACTAGTAGTGATGAGTTACAACGGCCCATGCTACAAACTTCAGGATTTCGCTGCTCACTATGATTTCAAACACGTGACTTCAAGTCCCCATCGTGCTCAATCTAATGGGAAAGCAGAAAAAGGGGTGCATATTGTGAAGCATTGCTTAAGAAAGCATCAGAAGGCAAGTCAGATCCATATCTACCTCTTCTGAGCTACCGAGCAACACCTCTTGAGCATGGTGCATCACCTGCAGAGCTGTTAATGAATCGTAAGATAAGAACAACGCTTCCTTTCAGAATGAACACAAAACGAGACAACATGGGTAGTGCAACTGTAAGGCAGAAACAGAAAGCACTCCAAAAGAGATAAAAGACAAACTATGACAAACAAACAAAAATGCTGAAAGTGTTATCAATGAATGACATTGTGAGTGGAAGATGCAAACTGCTGGGACAAGAAGGCTGTTGTTTTGGAAGAAGTAAATCCAAGATCATATGTTGTTAGAACAGAGAATGGACAAATTCTTAGGAGAAATCACAGAAGTCGCAAGTCTTAAGACACAAGAAACAAACAACACACTGGCTGACAAGAAAGGAGAAGAAATTCTGGTCTCACCTGAAGAACAAGTACCACCAAGCATGCAGTCTTCTTTGTCTTCTTCCATTCCCTTGGATAATGGTCATTCTGCAGAAACCAATAATGACTCTCCTATACTAAGAAGATCACCGCATATAAAAAAACCTGATTGACTTAATTTGTAAATGGCTATGCCTAGTTACATTTGAAAAGCACCAAACAAATGCTTTGTTTTTGTTTTAAATGGCTTTTTAGTGACAATTTAATAATTTTGTGTTAAACTGCCTCTTGTTTATGCACTACAGTTTGTGTTTTATTTTGAAGGAAAGGGGATGTAGTGATTAGTTGATCCCGCCATTTCCCTGCCCCGCCATTTCCCCGTCATTTCCAAAGAGCCATGAGCATGAAGAACCCCTCCAGTCTGGCGGAGCTTGTGGAGGCTGTGGAGCTCGCTGAAGCTTCGTTTGCTCATGATGTGGGAGAGAGAGCAGTGTCCATGCCTCGGAGGGTGACGGTGGAGCAGCATCTACCGGAGGGCACTTCCCGACCAGTGAGCAGGCCGGCGCCCCCACGCAAGTGGATGAGCCCATGCCGACTAAGCACCCTTTCCCAGGAGCATGAGCGTGGCTGGCTGGCTGTATAGTGCATCACGCAGTCCCTCGAGGAGCCCCAGAGCGCGTAGTAAAAATCTAAGAAAACTGGTGAGAGCAGTCTTAGACTCCGGGAGCTCCATTATCCTGTTACAGCCCAGCATTTTTCAACCCTGTCCAGATAAAATGGGACAACGGGAGAAGCTCAGTCCATGCTGTTAGCCACCGACAGTGAACGGGAGGGTGAGTGTCATGTTCCTGCTCCTAACATGTATATGGATCTCTTTCAACAGATCACGGCAGGTGGTTCATTCGGACGGGAGCAAAGGGAAGATCATCGGTTAAAAAACTGCTGGGCCCAGGTCCGCCTGGTGGAGGAAGAGGTCCGTCTTCCAGCACCACACCCCCTCCCATACTTCGTGGTCAAGAAGGGTCTGCTCTACTGCGCCTCGCAGTGGTGGGGGGAGGAAAATTTGCTTCTAGTAGTTCCCCGGACCAAGGTAGAGACAGTCATCAAACTGGCCCACTCTCATCCAATGGCAGGACACCTAGGCATGAAAAATACTATCCAAAAAATATGGGATCGGTTTCACTGGCCCGGTATGGATGCCGAAGTCAAGCGGTACTGCCAGACCTGCCCAACCTGCCAGCAGACCTCCCCTCAGCGTCCTCCCCCCAGCCCGTTGATACCGCTACCCATCATTGAGGTGCCCTTCGCCCACATTGGAATGGACCTGGTAGGGCCATTGCCAAAGTCTGCCCGGGGCCATGAACACATCCTCGTTATAGTGGATTATGTGACCCGGTACCCTGAAGCTGTACCGCTGCAGAAAGCAACAGCCAAGGCCATCGCAAAAGAGCTCTTCCTACTGTTCAGCCGGGTAGGCATCCCCTCTGAGATCCTGACTGACCAGGGAACCCCCTTTATGTCCTGGCTCATGGCAGACCTATGTCAGCTCCTCCAGGTGAAGCAGTTAGGCACCTCCATCTACCACCCCAAGACTGACGTATTAGTGGAGAGGTTTAGCCAAACGGTGAAATGGATGCTACGACTGGTGGTTGCTGAAGATGGGCGTGATTGGGACCTCATGCTTCCCTATGTGCTCTTTGGGATCCGGGAAGTCCCGTAAGCTAATTACTTTTGAATTACTTTTCGGACAACAACACCGGGGATTGTTTGATGTGGCCAGAGAAGCCTGGGAACAGCAGCCTGCCCCACACAGAACTGTGATTGAGCACGTACGGGAGATGAGGGAGTGAATCGAGAGGGTCATGCCTATCGTAAGGGAACAACTGGTGGAGTCCCAGCCCGGGAATTTCAACCAGGTGACTTAGTGCTTGTTCTGGTACCTACAGCCACGTCTAAGTTCCTGGCGTCTTGGCAAGGGCCATATACCATTACAGAGAAGGTAGGGCCAGTCACCTATCGGGTTCGCCAGCCGGGTCAACGGTGGGAGCAGCAGCTGTACCTTATAAATCTCCTGAAGAGATGGACTGCTCCACTAGAACAACTGGCAGCCCTCGCTAGTGTTGAGCCTCCGCTACATGGGAATGGGCTTCCATACAGGAAGGATCTAAGACACTACTTTGAAGGTTTCTTTCTTTTTTTCATTTTGCGGTTCAGGGCTTCTGTAATTTTTGACTTAATACAGTAGAAAACAAATAATGAGAAACCACATCCTGGATCCTCCTGGGAAAGAAAGAAAGAAAGAAATAAACAAACAAAATTTGTGCTTATCACAGGCCGGTTCATATACTTATTAGTATATATATTTAATTCTCTACAGATTCTTTGATTACTACCTAAACTCTAACCCTTCTTTTAGTCTTTATTTATTAATATTGGGATAAACAGTGCTTCCACCAGTGTTGTTTAATTCACGCTTACAGAAATAGGCACACTGATAATAGTTTAAGCTGAGGTTAACACTGGTTAACACTGATAATGAGATTATGAGATGGACACAGCATTAAGAATTAGAGAAGTTTGTTTATGAAAAAAGACAGAAGTGAACTGTATTATGTTTCAAAAGCACCTTTTCCTGTTTCTATTTCTCAAGACTTTATCTATGCAAACCAGATTGATAAATGACATGTCACATGGACAGGTGCAATTTTATCTAGATGAAACAGGCATAAATTTCAAAAAGGTATATATTTTTGATATCATTTAGAGAATAAAACCTAATACCACTTTTAGTTTT
The DNA here is from genome assembly GCF_018340385.1 of Cyprinus carpio. NCBI lineage: Eukaryota > Metazoa > Chordata > Actinopteri > Cypriniformes > Cyprinidae > Cyprinus > Cyprinus carpio. The sequence continues at coordinate 26,127,170 of NC_056580.1, read as the reverse complement.
CCTATATTTTGCATATCTGTTTATGATGTTGTAATGTTTTTTAGGGCTGTGCCCTTTGAAGGAGGAAAACAGGTTGCTTCACTTCTCTCTGTTTTGTTGTAGAGAGGAAGTGGATACGTTAGTGAAATCATGTAATTGCCTGGCTCATACACTCTTAAAAAAAGGTTCTTAAATGGTTCTTTTACAGGGTGTATGGTTCCATGAAGTACCTTTAAAGAGGTCATATGATGTGATTTAAATTTTTCCTTTCTCTTTGGAGTGTTACAAGCTCTTGGTGCATAAAGAAGACTGTAAAGTTGCAAAGACTAAAGTCTCAAATCCAAAGAGATATTCTTTATATTCTCCGGTTGTGTGTGTTTCTGCTGGTCCAGGCCAGGACCAGCAGACTGAAGGACAGCTTCATCCATCAGGCTGTCAGGAAGCTGAACTCGCTCCCGAACTTACCCCCCCGTCCCTCTTCTGCCTCAGGCACCACTGAACTATGAAACCCCCCCCAACTATGACCATCCAACATCCCCAGGTCCTTCCACCCCCCCCCTCCCTCTAACATACGAATGTCATGCACCAGTCACTTTGTGCAGCAGTGGTCTGCTCACTACCTCATTCACCATGGATCTGACATCATTCTACCTCCTCATCAGTCAGTTTAATAAAATAACTGCTCTGAGCCCTTTGTCACTTTGTCACTTTTAATCAGACTGAATAAGCTATTTTTTTTTATGCACTAAAAATCTTTTTATCTGCACTGTTTGTTCACTGGTTTGCACTCTATCTGCCATGTGCCTTGCGCTGCTTTTATTTAACCTTATTTTTTATTTTATTTTTTCTATTATGTCTTTTTTACATTCACTTATTGTATAGTTTTATCTTATATTTTATATTTGATCTAGATTTTTAGGCTCTACTGTTAGTGTTATCTGTATGCACCGGGGGTCTGAGAGTAACGCAATTTCGATTCTCTGTATGTATGTACTGTACATGTGGAAGAATTGACAATAAAGCAGACTTGACTTGACTTGACTTTACTGCGGGGTTAAATGCAGAGCACGAATTCTGAGTATGGGTCACCATACTTGGCTGTCTGTCATGTCACTGTCACTTTATGTTTATGCAGCGCGATACGCAACACAATGCATAAAAAGACAGTATAAGTCATTATAATCAGTAATTATGCGCCCACTGGATGCAACAAATGGCTCGTTTGTAATGGGTTTTTATTTGTTTTGTCTCGTCTAGTGATGTACGGATCGTGAACAAATCTTTTAGTGAACCAGTTGAACCAGTTCACCAAATTGAACTGAATCATTTGAAATGGTTCGTGTCTCCAGTACGCACTAATCCACAAATAACTTAAGTTATTTGGTTTATAAACGTGCCTTACATTCCCTCTGACGTGAAATAAACAAATATCCTGAGTTTCATTAAAAGGTTCTTTATAGCACAGAAAGGTTCTTTGTAGCTCAGAAAAGTTCTTTATAGCACAGAAAGGTTCTTTAGACTATGTAATGGTTCTTCACACTCATCTTGTTGTAAATAATTTTGTTTTTGGAAAGTGAGATCTAGTGAGCTAAATTGTCATGTCTTGTCCAGAACTCATTCCAGACTCATTTTCTATTAGTAGCATTCAATTATAGTGTAATAAAAAGTATTCATTTTGAGATGTATAAATAGTGTTGTGGTGTTTATTAATTAAAAAAGACCAGTAGATCCTTTTATATCTATTTTAATGCTGTTTTGCATGACTCAAAAAAAATATTAAGCTTGTTATTTAAGTTTAATATAAAAAATACTGCAATCATGTTTTAAAATGAAATAAAAAGGCAGAGTGATACAAAATCTTAAAATATAAAAAATGCCACTGTGTCCCACTATCCATTTTGCACCTATGAATTGGTCATAGAACTACAAAATGAGTTTCAAATTTGCGATTTGTTACATATTCATGTATTTGTGATTTGTTTGTTTTATGTTATGATCTGTTTGTCCTCTAGGGGGCAAGTATGTTGTGTCTTTGTTTTATTAGGGACTGATTGCCGGCACCTGTGGATCCTGTATGTTTGGCATAAGAAGTCCAAGCGGCCAAATCTGCACGGCAGGCGGGGTGTTCGGCAGTGGTTCTGTGTGCCCTATTGTTGTGTTTTACTCTGGTTAATTTTCCTATCGTCATGTCTATCATTTTGGTAATAAATTCCCTATTGTACGAGCTGTGTAAGTCTATGTCCTCTCATGTGTTATGGCTGCGGACGTAACATAATTGAGGGCTAGTCCTAAACTTTACGCTTTTGTTTTTCCATGTGTGGAGGAAAATGTGTGCCGTATTTTGCCCATCCTGAAAAAAGTTTGGTGTAACTGCGGTGGTCCTACGTGAGTATTTGCCCTATAGTTTGTAGTTGCCGGGTAGGTTGGACCTATCACTTTGTTATTTTGTTTTTTTTTTATTTTTAGTGGTTATTCGGAGTGGGGGTATGTTTCAGTTCACGTGTGGCTGCTTTGGTAGCCGCGTTTGTTTAGTTGCGTAAGTGATCGTTAATTAGTGAGAGCAAGTTATTTGTATACGTGCATGTATGTTTTACATTCGTTCATTATTCGAGTGCAGATAAAAGTTTGTTGAAATGGCTTTGGTGGTAAATGTTTTTCGGGAATCTCCTTCTGAAGAACTGCTTTCATGTATACAAAGGAGCAGTTGTTGCAGATAGGAGAGTTTTATAAAATAGAAATAACCTCTAAGGACAGGAATTTAAAGGAAACTTTGCGGAGCATACTGAAAAGTGATCTTGTTAAGTTGGGTGTTTTAGAAAGGCACTTAGCAGAGGAAACAGCTGGTCCTTCTGTGGGAGATTATGGTTTTCGTTTGAGAGAATTAGCTTTGAAAGAGAAAGAGTTGGAGTTCGAAAATGCAAAATTAGAGTTACGAAATTGATAATTGGATCATGAGTTTGCATTAAAACGAATGGAATTAGAAATGTGCAACCTGAAGTTGTAACGTCACCTCTCACTGCTACTACTGATGAGTGTGCTGTAAAGCACCCTGATGTTTTTTCAGCATGTGCTCTATGGTTAAACTGTCACGGTTGGTAAACCGTGATCTCTGGGTGTTGGCACTTTGTGGTGAAGTCTGTGTGTTTCGCGTCTGCACTGATTAGTTTGTGGGCGTCTCCGTTAATTGTCATCAGCAACAGCTGTCACTCATTACTCATTCCCTTTATATTGGCTTGTCTCACGTCTTGTGTTTGTGAGATCGTTGTTTCATGTCGCTTACCCTGTTTGTTTGGCTTCAGTGTTGTCTGCGTTGGATGTTCGTGTTTTCCCGGAACCTCATCCACTCTACGCACTTCCACTCAGCCACAAATACTTACCTTCGGCTCTATTCCCCGCAGTTCCTGTGCCATCCTCTCCTGTTGCCTTCTCACCGTCATCATCCGGATTCCTCACCACCTCACCACCATCTTGGATGTTTGTCTTCCCAGCATCATTGTCTTTTCCCTGTTTGTTTATTTATTTTCATTAAAGAACCATAACTCGCTATTGTTTCCAGCCCTTCCTTCACCCAGCCGTCACATAATCATTGTGTTTTCATTTTTTGTTTGTTTGTGTTAAGTGGTACGTGGTTTCAAAATCCTGATTTAACCAAGTTGTCTTCTGTTGCTCCACAGGAGGAATTAAATCCGCGTCCTCTGAGTGCTGAAAAGGTTTTTGAACATCTTGGTGATTCGTCTCTGTCTTCTGATAAACTAATTGCCACTCAAAGGTCAGATCCTATGCTTGCGTCATTATTTGAAGTGGTTCATACAGAGCAGACGTTTGGGAATACACCCAGGGTTACTTTCTCAGAGATGGGATGTTGATGAGAAAGTGGGTGCCTTCTAACTATTCTGATATCTGGAATGTTGTTGATCAAATTGTGATTCCAGTGGGTTATCGAGACATTAAGTGTGGCTCATGATGGTACGGCTGGTCATTTGACTAAATTTAAGTAAATGTGAATTCGGTAAAGCTAACACAAATACATGAATATGAAAATTTGTGCTTTTTTTTTTTTTTTTTTTTTTTTTTTTTTTTTTAAGGTAAAGTGATTGGAGGGGGACAGGTTCGTCCAGTTGTGGCAAAAGTTACCGCAATTTGTGAGTTTCCACCACCTGTCGATCGAAAACAACTGCGCCATTTTCTAGGGATGGTCAGTTATTATCGAGCGTTCTGTAAAAATTTTGCAACTGTGATTTATCCCCTTACCGATTTGCTAAGTCCTAAGCTATTGTTTCACTGGTCAGACTCGTGTCAGAGTGCTTTTGAGAATAAGTTCTTGTTGATTTCCGTGCCTGTTTTGGTGGCACCAAAACACTTAAGACCTTTTAGCCTTGCAGTGGATGCGAGAGACGTGGGTGCGGGAGCTGTTCTCCAGCAGAGGGGTTCTGATGGGGTAGAACACCCTGTCTGTTACTTTTCAAAGAAGTTCGTTGCTGCCCAAAGGAATTATTCTACTATTGAGAAGGAGGCTTTGGCTTAAGTCCTCGCCATCTGTCATTTTGAGGTCTATTTGACGTGCTCTCATCCTATTGTTGTGTATTGTGACCACAATCCGTTCAATTCTTTTTAAGTTAGTGTAAAGATTTGCATAGGTAGTTACATATACACTTTCCTTTTAAAACTCATGTTAACAATAGCTGTGGCTGAAAAATGTGGACTCAGTAAGTAGTAGGGCTGTCAACATACCTTTGGCCATAAAATACTTACTCATGATTGGTGTGTGTGGTCTTAGAGGGCATCTTAGTCTTTAGGCTGTCCTGTAATCTCATAAATTTTACTTGATCCTTCATCTTTGGAAATATTTTAGTTATCATATTTTCGGTTAGGTTCACAAAAGTGTCCCCATCAATTTCATTCTCTGTACAAAAACAACAAGAGTCAATAGGAGAACATTATCCACCAAATTGCAATATGAACTGTGTACTGGTGCAGATACACAATCTAATGTTTAGTAATCCAGTGTTGCAAAGGGATCAAGAGAGTTCCTTCCAGGTTTTTATAAGTGTCCAGTCCATGGAAAGCTAACCCTTTCCCTAACTCAAGGGCACAACAAGATGTTTCCATAAATTTGTATGCATGGAGATGACTGTCAAATGTGAATGGAGTGAGAATTTTTCCAAACATGTACCACAAACCACTGTGTCCATATATTGCTTTGATCCTGAGAAATAATGGAATCTCTTCAGTGTGTACAGTGTCGATCACTTTGCATTCACCAGTTTTATAAGATGTATTGTTAACTGTGATGGAATTTGGTTTTTGTAATATTTCATTTGACTGAGGTTTTCCAACCTGAGATTCTAAAGTGGCCAAAACCAAAGAAGGCAGGGTGTTTGATGGGACATCACAAGATCCTGAGGCATGCCATACTTCATATCCAATGCTTTTCTTCTGAGCTTGCTCCTAGCGCTGTCTCAGCTGATATCTTCTAGCAAGTGATTTGGTGATGTTCTTGAAGTTGCAAACAACAGTAGACACTTTCTTAAAATACTGATGCTTTCCTTCAAAGCAAATAGAAGACAAATTAAGTAATGGCCCATATTTCAGCATAAGTGAAGGATGCATTTTTGGAATGACACCATCAGGGAAGTTTTCATGAAATGTTGTCAAAAACTCTGTAATCTTCTCCTCAAGATAGGGTATCCATGATCTTCTAACCACTGGGGCCATGATCACATCCACCACTTCTCATAGTAAAATGTAGCAGTTCCAATACTTGTTTGGTGGTACATAAGATCCCACCATTTGTGTTAGCAGTCGAAACAATGTCCCGGTTTCAGAAGCTTTACCAGAGAGTTGACCTCTGCTTCACAACATTCTCTCCGTCAAGATTTGTGGTTTGGATGTCTTGTCATTTACAGAATACGGCAAATTCTCAATTTCAAAGTTCAGTTGAGCTAGGGTAAAGTGTTTATCCTGGATCACCTGATGAAGAATCCGCCTCAGCACATTAGGAGTAACTCCCTCCGAAACATCATGCATCACATCAGGTGGAAACAAGTGAGTTATCACTTGAGGAGGATAGATAAGAGATGAGAAACAGCACTCTCTCTGCACACCATAAACAGACCTATAATCAGGATTTTCACGGACAGCCTGCAGGTGGTATCTATAGTTAGTACTGTTTCTTAGAGTAAAGTCCTCTTCTTTGAATTTGGTAGTGATTTCGTCTTTTGTGGCAATCAAAGAGTGTGCTGAAAGATTGTCTGCTGATATGGTGACTACTGTGCCATAGAATCTTCTGCTTTCCCCATTACATGACAGAGTCACTCCTTCTGTCTCAAGACGTGTTACTACTTCAATCAAAGGCTGAAAAAGATTGTTATAGTTGGTAAGATCTTCTTCAATATACCGATGTCTGATTAAAGATGAAAGGTAAATTTTCTCAAGTTTTGATGTATATTTCTTATCAATGTTTCCAAGTTTAAAATATACAGGTGTCAGTTTATGTTTCCCCTTTTGGAACCTAAAGGGTTAACAATCTCAAATTCATCGATGTAGAAATGTAGATGCAGACTGGATAAAGAAAAAAGTACACAACTTTTGAACTGGTCTCCATCAGTGTAGTCTTTCATAACATCCTGATCTTTTGGTGTTTCCTCTTGATTAAGCATTGCCCACACATCGCCATTCTGAGCAATCTTACTCAGCAGAGCCTTGAGTGGTATGTACTGGAAATGTGTACCATGTTCTGTTTGATCAAGTGGAATTTGCACAGGTGCAATATATTCAAGTTCATCTTTACAATAGCGTTCAAGCATCCATTCACTGCTGATCTGGTGAAGACAGTCATCAAAAATATTTTGCTGATTAAGTAGATCAGACAAATCGTCATCAGCATCAGTGTCAATTTGATGTTGCTGATGAAGATGAAACCTCAGAATCTCAGCATAATGATGGGTGAACTCTTGAAAGATGGCTTGGAGGTTCTCCACAATACTGGACTGAACTGTGGCAGCAATACAGTGCTTTTCTCTTAATGAACAAAACAAAGATTTCGCTTGAGGTTTTGCTCTCTGCAGTTAGTAATGTCCATCACATCAGTGCTATACTCCCCTTCAAAACTATGAAAGTCCTCAATATTTTCCTCCAAGTTACTATGCTTATTATCACAAGCTTGCCCTTCTTCACTGACCAGTGAAAGAAGATCCCTATGTTTGCGATAAATATGCGATCTATAGGAAATGTTTGTTTGCTGCATAATGGACAGTTAAAGAGAATGGGCATCTCTGTGAAATCAACCTTGAAATGTAGGGATGAAATCCTGGAAACCGTTTGCAGTCAACCAATCAGCCACATCTCGGACTGTCCACTGAATTACCTCTGTGCTCACCGTTGTTTCAATCTGTGTACAGAAAACTGTTACAGTTTAGAGTACAATGTCTTGACATTGCCACCATATACCACATAAGAAAATAAACAATTAAACATGATAGGAAACTAATATGGACAGAAAAATATTTATAAGAATATATATATATATATATATATATATATTCTCAACTCAATTCTCAACTCTCAACTTTTAGTTGTTAGGGGTCCACGCACAGAATAGCTTTGCTTATAAATAAACAATTAATATACAAACATAGCAGGTAAGATAACGTTAACTTACATCAGTAGTGTATAATACACTGTACATTTTGTAATCACAGACCTACTTTACCAGTAACAAATTTCAACACCATGACATTCAATGAAATCACAATAGTTATACACAAAAAAACATGTTATTAGCAAATTATTCATTAGCAAATTGTTATGAAATATAAGATATTTCACTAACCTTAACAGTAAATGATAGAGAGCTCCCAAAACTTAGAAAATGCAGCTATAAACTCTTTAAATACACTCATTACAATACACTGAAGCAGTTATAAAGACACATATACATGTATATCCTCTATTTTAACTAAAAATTAAAATGAAACTGAAAATATGAAATTAAAAGAGTTAACTAGTTATAATTAGAAATTAAATTTAGTTGAGAACCAGTGATGTAGTGAATTAATAGATTGTAGCTTCCAGTTATCATATAGCCTACAATAAGCAATGTAAATTAGAACTCTCTAATCAGTATCTTGTTACTGATATAATGTGCTCTAGACAGGAAACGGATAAAAATAAGGGGAGGGGGTACACATAAAAACAAATATAAAATATTTTTTTCTTACCTTTTTTCACAGTTCTGAATACAATCAGTTTTGTGATCCTGCTGTATTGAAGAGTCACAAAATGAGCTCAACTTTATTATGACATTACACTCATCCTATTATCGAAGACATGCAAATGGTTTATGGTTCATGGTTATTATATTGCTAATGAATTGTTATTAGCCTAGTCAATTTTAGGGCTGTGCAAAAAATCGAATACGATTTTCATGCGCATCTGATCAGTAAAGACGCTCCTGTAATTAGTAGTATATCTCCAGCACGTGCGTTCAGATCAGGGTTGCCAGGTTTTCACAACAAATCCTGCCCAGTTGCTTCTCAAAACTAGTCCAAAACTAGCCCAATCGCGTTTCCAGGAGGTTCCCCGATAAAAATTGCATCCCGAGGTTAAAATATACGTTTTTTTGGCATGGTTGCCTTGGTAAAATTCTCATTTTAGGGGCTAAATATCACGTTATTGGTATTGGGGTCGCTTCAACCCGCGGACATGAAAAACAACCGCAGACTTGGCAACACTGGTTGAGGTGGAGCGGCATTTACTACACAGAGCCGTAGTCCACCGACAAGCTACACAAAATCGCTTTCAAAATCGAGAAAGAATCGCCTGCGATTTTAAAATCGATTTTGTGTAGACTGTCAGTGAATTACGGCTCTGTGTAGTAAATGCCAACCAGTGTTGCCAAGTCTGTGGTTGTTTTCCATGTTCGCGGGTTGAAGCGACCCCAATACCAATAATGTGATATTTAGCCCCTAAAATGTGAATATTACCAAGGGAACCCTGCCGAAAAACGTACATTTTAACACCGGGATGCAATTTTTATCGGGGAACCTCCTGGAAACGCGATTGGGCTAGTTTTGGACTAGTTTTGAGAAGCAACTGGGCAGGATTTGTTGTGAATACCTGGCAACCCTACTAATTACAGGACGGGAGCGTCTTTACTGATGAGATGCGCATGAAAATCCTATTCGATTTTTTTGCACAGCCCTAGTCAATTTGCAGGGTGGAAAAAGATGAAAATGTTTGTTTGTTCTGATTTTTTTTTTTTTTTTTTGTGCATAAAAACACATATTCACATAACTTTGAAAAAAAATGTTTTAACAATATTAATTATTATTATTACCATAGTAATCATAATGAATTATTATTATTATTATTATTATTATTATTATTCCACATTAATTTCAGTTAGCAATTAAAAAAAATAAAAGATCACAATTCAATATTTAGTCTTGATTATATCTTGGGGGAGGGGGTGGCAGTACCATCACCGATGCCCTTGAATTGTACATATTTCTACTTTTTAAACTAACAAATGAACAATTATGTAGTGATCAGTCTTTAATAATTCTAGTGTGTGAAATGTTCAGGGACTAAAACCAAAGTATAGTCCCCAGAATAACAAAATAGTCAAATCTTACATGAACTTACTTCTTATGTGAACCCTTCTGCCACAACAGAGGTTCTGAAAGAACTGATAGCATGTGTCTAATAACCAGTGGTTCAACTTTGAACCTTTTTGATAGGTAGAAGTTCATATTTGAACTTTAAAGTTCTTTTTTGAACTCCAAAGGTTCAATCTCTTCTAAGAGTGTAGTGCTTATATGCTTAAATACCATTAATTGGATGCATTTGTGGCCCAAGATGCTGGGATAGGCTTCAGCCCCCACGACCCTAGAGAGGATAAGTGGTTTGGAGAGTGAATAGATGGATGGATGAACTTCCAAAGTTCTTTGACTTGCTTTGATTTTGTTTCTATTCTTACTGCTGTTCAGCTTAAAACATACCCTTCCATTATCTTTGTTTGTCATTTTGCATCATTATACTAAACGTAAACCTAAACCTATAAAGGTGCTAAACCTATGAAAATTAAGAAGCTAATGAAAGTGTCTTTTTTTCCATATAGGATCCTATGTACCCAGCCTCAACCATTCATCAAAAGGACTGTGAAGGCGTGAATTCTTTGAACCACCAGTGTCAGTTTCCACGGGATGAAAAAGGGCATACTAATGCATGATGGGGGTACTGACATTAACCTGCTGTATTCACAGTATTACACATTTTTTTCCATTTTTAATTTCAAGTACTGTTGGTTTTGATTTTGTCTGAATGGCATGTTGTCCTAACACTAACTAGTCAGAGCTCAGGTACCACCTAAAATGCTGCCATAACCAAACAGAAAAAGATAAATATATAAAGTCAGGTTATCATCAAGTACTCAGACTTGACAGCGATGATTGATCATGAAACTAATGATTGCAGTGACTTTAAAAAATGATCTATCATTGCTGTCAAGTCTGAGTACTCTAGTACTTGTGCACATTCCTATTAAACACATATACACGATGATGTAGACTGCATTCATGCATACTGTAAATGCAATAAACATTTTAATCATACATCTAGTCACGTCTTGTTACTTCTGGACTTTTTTATTACTTTTTGAACAATCCTATTAAAGAAAACTTAGTAAAATAGTATGATAAATGTAAGGATATTGATCTGGAAGAAATTGGGCCATAAAGAACCTATTCATCTGTGGTTCTTTGAAGAACCTTTAAAAAGGGTTCTTTGTAGTACCAGAAAAGGTGCTTTATGGCACCAAGGAAAACACCGGTTCTTTAAAGAACATTTCACAAAATGGTTCTTTAGGGAACCAAAAATGGTTCCTCTATGGCATCGCCACGAAACCCCCTTTTTGGTTCTTACTGGCACCTTTTTTTTTAAGAGTGTAGCAGGCTGATTACTCAAACAAAAAAAAAAAAAAGTTAAGGTACAAGTGTGAGAAGCATTTTTTTTTTCTAAAGCAGCTTTATTTAGACATGTGAAGCCAAAACATGATTAACTTTTTACATTAAATTAGAGTAAGAACAAAAATAGCATGTCCTAAAACAAGCAACTAATAAAAACTTTAAAATTTTTGTGGTCAGTAAGACTTTTTTTTTTTTTTGGTAATGGTCATGTTTCATGAGCGGCAAATCAGCATATTAGAATGATTTCTTAAGAATCACGTGACACTGAAGACTGGAGTAATGATGCTGAAACTTTAGTTTTGATCACAGGAATAAATTCCATTTTTAAACATTAAAATAGAAAAAGTGTTTTTTATTCTAATAACATTTCACAATATTATTGTTTTACGGTATTTTAATCAAATAAATGCAGGTGAGCATAAAGGACTTTAAAAAAAGATTAAAAAATCTTACCAACCTCAAACTTTTACAAATCACTGGTAAAATACAGATGAAAAATATACAAAACAGAAAATCTCTACTTTCACCTATTACACTGTTACAACAAAAATGTAAGCCTCTGCGGAGTGTTTTTCGCAGATCATTATGATAAGTACACAGCATTCAAAAAGCACAAGCTCGGCATGTTGACTCAAACCAAAGAAAAACCTTTCAAAGATCATTATCAGTAAAAAAAATATCAAAGATACACAAGCACGCTCTTATTTTAATACTTAAAAATGACAGTTCAGTCATTATTGACCCAACCTCAAAGCTCTGTATTTTTATGACAGGGATGAGATAACAATCAGCATTTCTGGATAAACTATTTCTTTAACAGAAGCAAAAGAGGAAGAATACATATCATTTTAATATTACAGAAGAATACAGCTGACTACAGAGTCACTGACATCTGCCGAGTGCTTCCAGAGCTATAAACAGATCCCACTCGATATTTCGACATTGTGTCTCTCGTCAACAGGCCTTTTTTAAAGAGAGACATCAAGAGCTGGTTGCGGAATTTCTTTCCGATGAAGGCATACAAGATGGGGTTTATTGCACAGTGGGTGAAAGCCAATGCCTCCGTGACGTACAATGCTACGTCTATTCTGTCTCTCATCTTACACGTTTCCTTCATCTGGCCACCTCGCATCAGGTTGTCTGTTAACTCTAGGATATTTTTGGGTAGCCAGCAGGCAATAAAAGCCAACACGACGAATAGGATGACCCGCATGGCCTTATGCTTTTGGCTGTTGCGCAAGCGGCAAAGCGTGCAGATGGTGAAACCATAGCAGAACATCATGACGGCCAATGGCAGGAAGAATCCCAAAGTGTGGTGGAGAATCCGCCAACTCACTCTCCAGCTGTCCATGTTTTCCGCGGTCAAATTGTCATGGCATACATACTGCTCTGTATTACTGGACACAAAGGCCTCACGATTAACCATAATGGGCAGGGACAACATAAAGGCACATAGCCACACCACCGCACACACTTTTCCCACCAGATGCTGTTTTTGCGTGAGAAATTGGGTTGCTTTCACAATGGCCAGGTAGCGATCGATACTAATACATGCCAGAAGAAAGACGCAGCAGTAAAATGTAACTTCCTGCAAGCCTGAAATCAGTTTGCACGTAACTGTGCCAAACATCCAGTAGCCGACGTGAAGGTAAGAAGCCCAGAAAGGGAGTGTCAAAGAAAAGAGCAGGTCGGCGATGGCCAGGTGCATCAGGTAAACGTCAGTTGACGTCCTGCGGTTCTCCATGCAACTCACCACGAATATCACCACCGTGTTGCCTGTCAAGCTCAGACAGAAGACTATGATGTAAACTAAGACCAAAGCCGTGCTGTTCAGATTCTGCATGGTATCTGGGCAGGGAGTCACCAATTCAGGGTACATGAAATCTGGTGTAGTAGTTTCCATGTTTAAGACGTTTGACTTCCAACTGTGGGAGGGAAAAACTGTATTAGAACCAGCATATTTCGATCTAACTCACTCACTACCTGTCAACATTTTGGACATTCTGAACAGTATGTGTTAATCAATGTAGTTTATAAAATGTTTTATTTTTATTTTTAATGGATTAGATAATTAGATGGTAGATAATAGTAGATTATTAAACTTGTTTCACACTGTAAAAAAATTGTTTCAATTTAAAAAATAAAAGTGTGTGCTGCCCAGGGCTCTGAACCGGTTCAAGGAACGAGAACGGCAGAGACTAGTTTTCTTTATTTTGCAAAAGCTTGACAGTATTGAACGATGTCTTAGTCGTGGCCTAATGGTTAGAGAGTCGGACTCCCAATCGAAGGGTTGTGAGTTCGAGTCTCGGGCCGGCAGGAATTGTGGGTGGGGGGAGTGAATGTACAGCGCTCTCTCCACCCTCAATACCATGACTTAGGTGCCCTTGAGCAAGGCACTGAACCCCCAACTGCTCCCCGGGCGCCGCAGCATAAAATGGCTGCCCACTGCTCCGGGTGGGTGTTCACAGTGTGTGTGTGTGTTCACTGCTCTGTGTGTGTGCACTTCGGATGGGTTAAATGCAGAGCCACAAATTCTGAGTATGGGTCACCATACTTGGCTGAATGTCACGTCACTTTCTTCTATCTGTATAAGTGTAACCAACCAGCCTTGGACCATTGCGCCGGCGTCTCGCACACACACAACAATTTTTTATTTATATATATAAAAATAAATTAAAATTGCCAATAAAAAAAAATGTTTTAAACAATTCAAGTTTGTACAGTCGGATTTTGAGACATTTGATGAAACTTAAATTGAAAATGAAAATATGAAAATGTAATTTAATAATTTTTTGCAAAAATAAAGGACATAATATGTTTGCAGTTACATATTAACAAGGTAATAGTCAGGTATACTTAATAAAAATAAGAGTAACAGTAAAAAATCTAGGTCATGTTGTGTTACTTTCGTCCCAACCGACGGGGTCGAAAGTAACAATGTGCAACTTATGTTCAAAGTGAAATTATACTGAAGTCTTTCTACATTTCTACAAAATACCACCTGGTATTGATAGACCACACTTCTGAGTTAGTGGCCACAGCAGAAATATATCTCTGTCTACAACATTATCTTTTAAAATGATGTTTTTCTGAAAAATGGTACTTGCTCTCCCCTACAGTATGTGTTAATCAATGTAATTTATGAAATGTATTTTATTTTTTTATTTTTAATGGATTAGATAATTAGATGGTAGATAATAGTAGATAATTAATCTTGTTTCACACTGAAAAAAATTGTTTCAATTTAAAAAATAAAAGTGTGTGCTGCCCAGGGCTCTGAACCGGTTCAAGGAACGAGAACGGCAGAGACTAGTTTTCTTTATTTTGCAAAAGCTTGACAGTATTGAACGATGTCTTCTTCTATCTGTATAAGTGTAACCAACCAGCCTTGGACCATTGCGCCGGCGTCTCGCACACACACAACAATTTTTTATTTATATATATAAAAATAAATTAAAATTGCCAATAAAAAAAAAATGTTTTAAACAATTCAAGTTTGTACAGTCGGATTTTGAGACATTTGATGAAACTTAAATTGAAAATGAAAATATGTAAATGTAATTTAATCATTTTTTGTAAAAATAAAGGACAGAATATGTTTGCAGTTACATATTAACAAGGTAATAGTCAGGTATACTTAATAAAAATAAGAGTAACAGTAAAAAATCTAGCTCATATTGTTGTGTTACTTTTGACCCACCTGTGTGTTACTTTCGTCCCAACCGACGGGGTCGAAAGTAACAATGTGCAACTTATGTTCAAAGTGAAATTATACTGAAGTCTTTCTACATTTCTACAAAATACCACCTGGTATTGATAGACCACACTTCTGAGTTAGTGGCCACAGCAGAAATATATCTCTGTCTACAACATTATCTTTTAAAATGATGTTTTTCTGAAAAATGGTACTTGCTCTCCCCTACAGTATGTGTTAATCAATGTAATTTATGAAATGTATTTTATTTTTTTATTTTTAATGGATTAGACAATTAGATGGTAGATAATAGTAGATAATTAATATTGTTTCACACTGAAAAAAACAGTTTCAACTTAAAAAATAAAAGTGTGTGCTGCCCAGGGCTCTGAACCGGTTCAAGGAACGAGAACGGCAGAGAGTAGTTTTCTTTATTTTGCAAAAGATTGACAGTTTTGAATGATGTCTTCTTCTATCTGTATAAGTGTAACCAACCAGCCTTGGACCATTGCGCCGGCGCCTCGCACACACACAACATATTTTTGCAAAATTGCAGCAATTAATTTGTTTCTGGATTGACGTTTTTAAAGCCTAAATGCATAGCCTTAACTTTAAAGGATTTGTTGTGGAGAGAAACTAATAACTGTGTTTATAATGTTTGTAAACATTTTGCTTTAGCCTACTGGCATTTTAGCCTACATTATTTCTGAATGCAATAGAGCTAATAAAATACGACGGTAGCCTATACGCGACTCACGTTTTTTTTTTTCACTCTCAAAATGCAATCTTATACAAATAGCATTTTTAACAATGCAGCAAACATTTATAAATATTTTAAAAATACTTTAACATCTTTAAAGTATTGATCGATTTTTTCTTTTGTTTAGTCGACTACATTTGCCAAAATCTAGAAAAGATGATGCTGTATTGGCTGTGACTAAGCGAAGCGGGTTATAGGCTAACGTTATCAGATCGCTTCCTGTTTCTTTTTCTTTTTCTTTTTATTATTATTAGGCTATTGTTATTATTATTATTATTATTATTAGCCTATTATAGGCAAAGAAATTTGTTTTTAAAAAACAACGTTATTAACCGTTTTTTCTTCTACCCGAACCGGTTTCGGAACGGTAATAATACAGAGGAACGCAGGAACAGAAACGTTAAAATATCGATATCTGCTCGGAGTGAACCGATTGAAATTCTTCTTTTTTTTTCGTTTTCAAGCCCTGGAGATGCCTGAAAATTATAAGTTTAGTCAACTTGAGATGCTAAATTGTGTTAGTGACAACTTGGATATTTGAGTTGACTAAACTTAAAATTATGGCTATGAACACTTTTTAGTTTAAACAATTTTTTTTACAGTTAATTTTAACTTTGCACTATTTAACTGAACTGAATCGACAATCAACTAACTTGACCTGAAATTTGAAGTGTGTTCCCTTTGCAACACTCACTTACTGACATAAATTTTGCTGAATAATGACACTATTGTCTTTTTAAAGCTGCTTTACATCTGAAATGGTTTTATAATTAAATAACTGCACCGTTAGTAATTTTTTTGTTTATTCCTGTGAATCTGCTTTGAAACAATATTGTAGATATAAAAGTGCTATATAAATATGACTTGACCTTTATTCTAAAAGTGCAAAATAACAATAATAAAGAATGAGTTGGTATGTCTAAACTTTTGACTGGTATAGTGTATGCGTAAATGCATAAATCTAAAAGTATGCTTAAATAGTTCAGTGCATTAAGTCATATTGGCTAATGCATTAATCTTTAAATTAATTAAAAGTGGTACAAACTTTCTATATATTGATCGAAATTGTATTCTCTTACCGTTTTATTTTCTGTGATTTTAATGATTAACAGCGCTGATGTCTGGCAGTCCTAGGGTTTAGAAGACCATTCAGTGAAAATTACTCAATACTGACTGACTGTTGATTTTTTGAGAGTGGTTTCATAACAACTGATTATCATCGGGTGGTGGGGGGGGTCTGTGTACTAGTGTTAAATGCTACTGTTTTTGACAGCATTGACGTCTGATAGATAGTATCATATTTTTTGCATTTCCCTAACTGAATGTTGTATCCTGTCAGCAATACTCTGTCAGTTTGCTTTTTAGATTACTGTCAGTTTCAGTGCCAGTGTCGTGCCAAAAATTGATCGTCTGCCGAAAACTGATTGCCGTCTGTAATCACTTTTTGGGAAGTGTAAAACTGCATTTTATGGGTTTTATTAAACATTTAAAGGCATTTCAACAGGTAAAAAGGACTGAATGAGGTATAATCTGTCAAATATAACAACCATGAATGAAATTAAGTAATTTTGAGGCAGAAGGAACAGTTCACTCAATAAGTAGAGTCTGTAATCACTTTTTGGCAAGTGTAAAACTGCATTTTATGGGTATTTCAACAGGTAAAAAGGACTTATATTTGGAGGGTGATATTTGACAGATTATACCTCATGCAGTCCTTTTTACCTGTTGAAATATCTGTTACCTGAAATAAATGACAAATAAAACCCATAAAATGCAGTTTTACACTTGCCAAAAAGTAATTACAGGCGCCAATCAGTTTTCGGCAGATGATTCATTTTTTCGCCATGCCACCGGCGATGCAGTGTTGCCAGATATTGCTATTAAGACAAACAAATAAATAAAAATAAACCTAAATCATTTCAAATCTTTTGCAAATAAGATAATATATTATATTAGATAAAGATATCACTGACCTTGTACTTTATTTTCTTTCTTTATTGTCTTTTTAAGTTGTAAAATTAAGTTCCAAAAGTGCTTATAATAGCTGGATCTGGCTGCGCCAGTGCCCTCACTCACAACTCTCTCAAGACTCGTTCACTCTGCCAGCGTCTCGCAGCAACAATTTTCATACCACAGACGCTAAACATTCTTGCAAACAGTCTAAACTGAATTATACACGTCAGGCAGACATTCAAATGGAGAGTTTAACAGCAAATTAGTCATGCAGAGAACAAATTTTATTTCTGAACATGAGAAATTTACAGAGGTCCGGACCTCCGTGACCTCATAGCTGGCTACGGGTCTGCTGATTATCACTAGGCGACCCTGTCTCTTTCCTTCCTGTGTGAATAATCAAAAATAATGTAGAGCAGAGATATTATCAGTACTTTGGTTTCACCAGAGAGTCATCCAAAAACAACTGTAAATTTATTGAGGGCCGGCACCACTGGGGGCCCCCTCACCATGCAGGACTATCCTGCCTCCTCACTCAAAATGAGTGTGAAAATAGAATTTAAAGGGGTCATATGATGCGATTTCAATTTTTTACAAGCTCTTGGTGCATAAAGAAGATCAACCACCCCCTCCTAAAACGGCTCGTTCTAACACGCCCCCACATGTCTACCTCACTATGTGGGAAGATTTGCATGAGTCTCATGCTGCTGGGAGACGGCATAGTATGTTAAGGGGCGTAACATTTCCGTCACACGCTTGAGGCATTCAGCCAATCACAACGCACAGGATAGCTGGCCAATCAGAGGACACCTTGCTTTTTCAGAACGATGAGCTTTGTAAAAATCGACGCGTTTCAGAAAGGCGGGGCATAGAGGAGAAACAATAATGTACAGTATATGGAAAATAATGTCTTTTTTTTAACCTTAAACCGCATAAACACATATGTCATATGACCCCTTTAATGATGAAATATAATAGGCTTTTGAAATATCACAATTGCCAAGTGCATAGACTTTCTAGCATTCATATTAGGCTACTATAGCAACAATTTATTTAAGAACTGTCTGTTTAAATTTTCATTAGCACATTTGGCACACAAACTTCCTGCCAAGAATGGAGGAAGTGGAGAGTGAAAATCACCCAACTCTCATTGCGCATCGCATCACCAGTCAGAACTAACGATAAAGCTGAGCAGTTGAAAGAGTTTTTAAAAGGCTCTGCAATTGAGGGGTTGCAATAACTTTTGTTATTACTATTCAAATTAGAGTATTTATGAATGGTTATGGTGATTATTGTTACATCTGCATATTGTATGAATATAAGATAAGTGCACAAACAAGATGAAATCACTGCAATCTGTTAACAGTCTAAACATAAATGTTGACTATATTTATTAGATACATGATTGTGCTTGTATTTAATATGTATTTAAATATGAAATTAAAATAAATTACAATATGTATTTATGTTATATCATAATCTTGATCCCATCATTTCCTTTCAAAACACGAAACAGAACAGTGCAGAGTCCTGACACAGATAAACTAATGATAAAGCTTGGCTTAAAGGGGTCATATGATGCAATATTTTCCTTTCTCTTTGGAGTGTTACAAGCTCTTGGTGCATAAATAAGATCTGTTAAGTTGCAAAGACTAAAGTCTCAAATCCAAAGATATATTCTTTATAAAAGTTAAGACTCGTCCACACCTCCCCAAAATGCGTTGTTTAAACACGCCCCCACATCTCTACGTCACTGTGTGGGAAGATTTGCATAACACCACCCAAATGTTCATGTAAAGAAAGAAGGTGTAACTTTTATTCTCGCTGAGGTATTGTTGTTGCCGCCATGTTGTGGAGACTCTGTGTTTTGTTGTTAAAGCGAAACTACTTTGTTTGGCCTTCCAAAAGAGGATGATATCCACTTCGTCATGCCTAGAGCTTATCCGTGTTGGTCGCTGAGCAAATACATCAACTTTGTCGAATCTGCCAGCCGTTTCTCACTTAAGTGGGTTTTATTGGTTTTGTCTGGTCGTGCCACTAGATCACAGGATGTTAAGTGGCGTAACATTTCTGTCACACGCTTGAGGTATTCAGCCAATCACTTTGCACTGGATAGCTGACCAATCACAGCACACCTCGCTTTTCAGAACGATGAGCTTTGTAAAAATCGATGCATTTCAGAAAGGTGGGGCAGAGAGGAGCAACAATAATGTACATTATGTGGAAAATAATGTGTTTTTTAACCTTAAACCGCATAAACACATTTCATTACACCAAATACACAAAATAATGTTCTTTTTAGCAACATCATATGACCCCTTTAATGAATTTTAGATCCCCTTTCTACAAAAGCGCTTTTTGTAATTGATATGATCACAGATCAGAACTTAGATGTTCTCTGTTTGACAGAAACCTGGCTAAAACCAGATGATTAATTTTTTAAAAAAAATGAGTCTACCCCCCAAGATTACTGTTATAAACATGAGCCACATTCAAAAGGTAAAGGGGGAAGTGCTGCTAAAATTGATAGTAATATTTTCAGTATTTCTCAGAGGTCTGATTTCCAGTATAATGTGTTTGAAGTAATGGTGTTTCATGTAACATCATCTAGTGCAGGGGTGTCAAACTCAATTCCTGGAGGGCCGGAGCCCTGGATAGTTTAGATTCAACCCTAATTAAACACACCTGATCCAACTTATTAAGGCTGTCAGACTTATTTGAAAGCTACAAGGTATGTGTGTTGAAGCAGTGTTGGAACAAAACTCTGCAGGCCTCCGGTCCTCCAGGAATTGAGTTTGACACCCCTGATCTAGTGTAATAAGTGTTAATGATAAATCCCTATTGACATTTGTACTGGCTACTGTATACAGGCCAACAGGGCACCATACAGACTTTATCAAAGAATTTGCTGATTTTTTGTTTGTGCTGGCTGCAGATAAAATCGTAATTGTTGGTGATTTTAGGCACTACTCGTCAAGGAGGCCGTGGGCGCATTCTGTATGTACCAGTTTATTTATTTTATCAGGCTTTCAGGCTTCTGCTTTCAAAAACTGAAACATACAAAAATAAATTAAAAACATGCCCATGAAATAAAAACTCAACTGTAACTAAGAAAACTATATTTAAAATAACTAAAAATAAAGTGTGATTAAAAGTAGGCTAATGCTGTCACCTTCATCAAATGCCACATACAGTATCACATGACACGGAAGTGGCCTCAGCGTACTTGTGAAACAGTATCTGTCTATCTGACAGTACTGATCATTTTATTTTGCAACAGTGACTGGCTGACTGTATATTAAAGAGACATACAAGCAGTGTTCATAACATTTTTATTTTTTAATTTACAAATAAGAATAAAAATCTAAAAGTAAATCCATTATAAGTCCTGGAGAGATTCTTCTGTCATTGCATCCGTTTAAGGCTGACAACCATTACACCACAAACTCTTTATGAGTACAAAAAAATATTCCTAATAGCTTTCATGCACTTTATAAAGTACTATTTAAAGTACAATTTATGAAGAAAGGAAAAAAGCATAATGCATTTCAGAAAACCTGATCTTTACTTTATTTGTTGTACATCATACTATATATTTAATACATGCACATAATCTCTTTAAATTAAAAACATTTTGCGTACTGTCCACATACAGACCAGCTGCCTTGACAAAAAATAATAATAATAAAAAATAATATATATATATATAAAGCTATAAAAAGAGCGATTTTGGCTATTTTGCTAACTTCAATCACACACCTCTCTCCAAACCAGCATCCTAGCTTTCTGCAATTGCATGTGTTTGCTTAATAGCTAGTCAAATGAGTTCATTACCCTGAAGTCTTTATGATATTATAGTATCTCAGATGGCTTGGGTTCATCCTTCAGTAGAAGTCTATGGAGTTTCTTCATTTATGTTATCATCTGCCTGGTAAAAATAGCAAGTTTGATCACCTTGAAAAGGTTTCGTTCATGTCCATAATGCAGAACGGTCACACTATTTTAAGATCCAGTTCTCACTATTAACTAAGATGACTTGGCTCAACATTGGCTCAACTATCCATGACATCCTGTAGTAAGGTAGTTGTTTTATTTAGGTTTTAAGGATGTAGAATACTGTTATGCAGAATATGTGCTTTATAAGTACTAATAAACAGCCAGTCATTTCAACAGGAATCCACAGATCAGAAATTTGCATGAGGGCAAAAGATTTTTGTGTGGGCACCTTACAACACTACACAATAGACAATGGACCTTTTTGCCCATGTGACCATACTTTGGTCAATGGGTTTTCTGAATGTTTTTTAATCTTTCACTTGTCTTGAAAAAGGCAGTTGCCATCAAGCGTCAAAATAAGACCATAGAGGTTGTCAGGGACATTAAATGCCAAACACGTAAACTCATACAATCACTAGCCTCCTTGTGTTTATAACCAAGATCTCGCAAACTATAAAGGAAAATATTTTTTAAATAAAGAATGAAAGAGTTGTCGGAAGCTTAGAGGTGGTGATGTTGAAGTTGTGCAACTGTTGTGTAGCTCCTTTATAGCCTATGTTTAGTTTTTTTTATTCATTTAGGCTTCAAAAAGGTGCTTTTTCTGACCAATAGAGGGAGCCAGTGCATCATGGCAATTAACCCCTACAACAAAGTGTTTTTCTTGTACAACCAAGCAAGGGAAGGTGCACTAAATGACTTAAAGTTCACATACATTGATTTCCATTGTTTAGCTCACAGGAAGCCAGAAGTGGGATCTGAGGTCAAAGAAGAAGACCTACTAGATCTGGAGAGGGAGAACCGCTCCAGAACTCTTTTTCTATGGAGCATCTGCAGAAATCTTCTTCTGAACTTCTCTCCCACAAAGGCGTACAGCCATGGGTTCACGCAGCAGTGCAGAAGGCCAAGGTTTTGAGTTACGAACATGGCGATGTCCACCGCCATTTGTGTCGAACAGCTATATTGAACCACTTTGGCCCTCAGGAGGGTGTCAACAATTGTCGAAACATGAAAGGGGGTCCAGCACAGAAGAAAGGCCACAACCACAGCTACAATGACCTTCATGGCTTTCTGTTTCTGGAAACAGCGTGTACGCAAGAGCCGCTCCACTGTCATGCTGTAGCAGATCAACATGACCACCAGAGGGAAGAGGAACCCGAGCAGATGCCTCATGATACGTGTGGCCAGTCGCCACTCGTCGGCGTGATTCGTCTCAAAGCGTTCTGCACAAATGGTCTGCTGGGAAAGTGGCTCGTAATACGCTTTGTTGTAGAACGACGGCAAGGAGAGCACAAATCCAAAGACCCACACCAATGCGCAGACGACTCCGCTGCACAATCTTCTCTGAGCCTTCTGGGACTCCATAGCTCTGACGATGACCATGTAGCGATCCACGCTGATGCACACCAGGAACAAAATGCTGGTGTAGAAGTTCACTTCCTTCACCAGGCAAACCAACTTGCACGCAATATCACCAAACACCCAACCGTGGATCATGGAAAAGGCAGAAAATGGCAGAATCAGAGCCAATAACGTGTCGGCCAGCATCAGGTTGAATAAGTAGACATCTGAGGCGGTAAGCAAGTGTCTATGTGAGAAGATGACCCAGCCTACGATCAGATTCCCAGGAATAGCCATCAGAAAGATGATCACATATAAGACACAGAATGCAATGTTGACGGCATCCACCATGATGGTGGAGGAGCAAAGCAACGTCTTCTCATCCACGACAAATTCAGTCAAGTTCTGGAGATCTGTGTAGTTGAACTCTTCACTGTAGAAATCACTGAAGTCATTGATATTCAGTAAATGGTTTGGATCTGTTAGAAAAGGACAAATAGGAAATATTAAAGCAATCTGTAGTAAAATAGTGACATTTACTATTAAAACGTTGAAACAATTCTTACAGCATGTATTATAGTTTAGTAGTTCAACTAAAGGATGTTTAGGGTTGAGAAGTTTACAGTATAAAAATAGAAACGTTATATAAAAATATATGTATGTTCACATATAAATCATTAATTTTCTAGTTTAACAAATTGGAAAAATAAAACAACTGATGTAGATTTAACTTGGAAATTAATACATTGAACATAAATATAGGTGTAATTACTGTTAATTGATGTAACAAAACATTTTAAGTTAAATACACTAAAATTTTTAAGTTCACAATACTTAATTTTTTTTTTTTCGGAACAATGAAGTTAAGTAAATTCAACTTATCCAGGTTTACGGTGCATTATTAAAATCTGATCTCAAACTGTGGACTTCTGATTAAATTATAAAATGAAGATATTGATCTTACCAGTCATCATAACTTCTTTTTTGGTGTGGTGCCGTATGTGAGAATAATCAACAGGATGAAATGTCAGAGTTGTGTTCTGAAAGGCTCCTTTATAATCTTTGAAGGGATGTTGATATATCCTGTTTGCTTAAGTCCTAAAGGTTACTTCAAGTGTGCAATCTCAACTAAGATGTTCTAATTTGTCTATTTATTTCTCAAAAACGTATTCACAGTTTTCAGGTATATCTTAGGAGGCATTTTTCCCTTTCACAGGAGACAAGCTGATACCCACATCTATGTTTCTGATTCCTGAAGGAGATGCAGAAGACCAGGATGTTGCTTTTATGCCACTACCAGAAAGCAGAAGATTAGAGATGTTTGTTGGGGAAATTATAAATATCCTAACGGTCACAAGATCCACACTCGTGTTCAGTCTAAGACATAAACATGATCAAAACACCAAAAGTGAAACTAAGAATCATGTGGCCTACAATCATCCTAATATTTATGATATAAAGTCATGAGGCCATTTAATAGGAATTCTGGAACCCGTTCATACAATATATATATATATATATATATATGTATATGTATATATATATATATATATATATGTATATGTATATATATATATATATATATATGTATATATATATATATATATGTATATATATGTATATATGTGTATATATATGTATATGTATATGTATATGTGTATATATATATTTATATATATATATATGATTTCTTATTTATATTTACTCTTAAAATATAGATCCATATATATATATATATATATATATATATATATATATATATATAGTAACTTTTAAAAATATATATATATATATATATATATATATATATATATATATATATATATATATATATATGGATCTATATTTTAAGAGTAAATATAAATAAGAAATCAATATAAATGAATAAATTCATTATTATTTACAAATTACATTTTATTTACATATCATTTTTGAATTTTAAAGTAATGACTGGAATGTTTTTTTTGTTTGTTTGTTTTTTTGATACAATGATTAGGATTAGGAGAAACAACATGAAGTTTATATAGTTATATCTGAAAAAAAAAGTTTGAACTTCAAGTAGAAAAATGTGACACAATATGGAAGTGATTTTTCAACATCGGAGGAAAGATGTGTCACAGATGCGAGGTCACACATCATCATTTACCCAAATTTATCCAGGAAATTGAGCAACTCCATCCCACTGGGTTTGTCCTGAAGATGCTGTAAACAAGTGTGTTTCTCACATGAGGAGCAGCCACTTTCATAAACACTGATGTGGTGTGTAAGAAAATATCATCTTTATAGAATATGAATCATAATAACTTTTAACGATAATCTATTGAAGGGAAAGAAATTGAAAATGATCATTACTTCACCCTCATGTATTTCTAAACCTGTATGACATTCTTTCTTTAGCAGAACACATAAAAAGAGAGTTTAAAGAACGTTGCCAAACAGTTTCAATTCACATTGACTTGCATTGTATTTTTCATGTTTCATTGTATTTTTTCATATTTTTCAAAGAGAACCCAAACTGTTTGGTTACCAACATACTTCAGAATATTTTCTTATATACTGTATGTTCCACAAAACAAAGAAAGTCATACAGGATGGTATTAGTATCAACAACAATATGCACCCTCATGAAAAACCTCCAAGTATTAGGGAATGTTAAAGCGGACCTATTGTCCAAAATACACTTTTACATGGTGTTTGAATATAAATGTTTGTTGGCAGTGTGTACACAACCACCCCATAATGATAAAAACCCACCAACTCCTCTTTTTTAATCCCCATAAATTATAAGCTATGTCTCAGAACTATGATATAATATATGATCTGTGGGGTATTTTGGGATGAGGCTTCACAGACACATTCTGGGGACACCTGAGACTTTGCTTACATCTTGTAAAAATGGCATATAAGTCTAAAAAAAAAAGTAATGGAAACCACAATACAGGCTGATTTTATGTTCTAATATAGAATATCATTTTTGTGCTAAAATATTTCAGAGCGAAAGAATAAAGAGTAGAAAGTCCTGTTTGAAGGTGCAATGTTTGTAAAACTCCTTATTTAGTAATCACGAATTACGTCATATGGGAATTCTCTGGCCAAAAGGTGGGGTGGGAACCTTTAAAGAACAAATAATTATAAATAAATGATTTTGAAATTGGAAATCTAGCAGTAAATAAAATGTAAATAGCATAATTCCATTAAAGAATGTTGTTTAAATAACTAGTACACACGAACAGTCAGGCAGTGACGCGGGCAGCCCGCGGGTCTTTCGAGTCAATGCGGAAGCGGCCAGAGGTGTAGGAGCAGGAAAACCAAAACGACTGTAGCAGGATTGTAGGAAACCAATATTTTCTCTTATTTTTTTTATTCCACACAGCCATTAAACATTCATTTAGATCACCATGATTTTGTTGGAAATCAACAATCGGATCATAGAGGAGACTCTCACCCTGAAATTCGACAGCGCGAGCAACGGGTAAGAGGAACATCTTCCTGTCCGAATCTCACACATCTCGCATCAAATATCGCTCATCTGATGCATGCATGCATGCTTCGACACGAGCTATGTTTTGTTTGCATGTATAAAATTACACACTATCACAAGCTTTCGTGTTGTATTGACTCTGTTCTGTTGATTCGTTCATGTCGGAGTAATGAAGCATCGCTTATGGGGTGTGTCCGGGAGGACAGGTCACGTAAGAAAAACATGTTTTAAGAGTGTTTGTTCGCTAGCACGGGTCTCTCGGGTGATTCTGAGCATTGCACACATCGCTTTCGGCTGACAGAGATGTTCAGACTGCAGTGCAGACACTTCCTGTTCAAGCCTCCGTGTGCATGCACGTCGCTGCAAGAACAAGCAAATATCAGCGATTCTTCTAGACCCGTCCATGCACGAAGAAGTTACAATACAGCTTCCTCGAGAACTTCTTTCCCTCTTTTATTCTTCTCCAGTAGGCTATGTGACTTTGCGCGTGCTCGCGCTCCTGCTTGGAACGGCCACGCGCCTGCTGCGACTGATTACGAACCAATTCTGATTTGTTTACTTTTTAGTTAATCTACTTCAACTAAATAGTAATGAAATGTTTCGTTGTTGCATTTTGACATTTGTGTCATTACGTTCTGTCATTGTTTACGTTGTTACTGTGATACTTGATTCTGATTGGCCAGTCACTGCATTCTGAATAATGTGCGTTGTCTATGACGACACTGTATGAATGCCATATTTTATAAGCTAATACAATTATTCCAACAATAAGTATTTCATGGCAAGCAGGCGTGTAGACGTGGAATAATGTCATTATTGCAAAATAAACCACTTCTGCTTGATCCACTTGGATGACTGTCTATAATCCCTTCACTAGTTTTCCTTGTTTCTTTGTGTTTCATGGGAAAAAGTAATCTGGATAGCAGGCCGTATTAACTCACAAATCGATTTCTTTTTGTTTAGGAACAAGCCTGAAGCTGTAGATGTTACATTTGCAGGTAAGGTCGAAAAATGACCTCAGATGTGGAAGACCATGTTTCTGTTCTCCAATCGTTACTGTGCATGCTTGCATCTGATCTTACAGCAAAATGAATCACATGGGGTCTTATTATTTCTTTGCTACAGACTTTGATGGTGTGATTTACCACATCTCCAACCCCAATGGAGACAAAACTAAAGTAATGGTCAGCATCTCTCTTAAGTTCTACAAGGAGCTTCAGGAGCACGGCGCCGATGAGGTACGAGAAGTAATCACAAAACCTGTCATAAACATGCCTGGGTTGTATTTGACCATAAAATCAAAAGAAAGATCCTAAAAATTGACTCCCTCTATACAAAATATACACTATCATACAAACGTTTGGGGTTGGTAAGATTTTTATGTTCCTCAAGGCTGCATTTATTTAGTAATAATAGAAAAAAAAAAAAAAATTATATATATATATATATAAATATAAAATACATATATCTCTTTATTTATTTATTTATATATATATATATATATATATTTCTTTCTTTTATATATATATATATGTGTATTTATTTATTTATTTATTTATTTATATATATACACACACACACACACACACATATATCTATGTATATATATGTGATGTTTTTTTAAAGAATTCTCTTCTGCTCACCAAGCCTGCATTTATTTGATCCAAAATACAGCAAAAGCAGTAATATTGTGAAATATTTTTACTATTTAAAATAATTGCTTTCTGTTTGAATATATTGTAAAATGTAATTTATTCCTGTGATGAAAAGCTGAATTTTTAGCATCAGTCTTCAGTGTCACATGATCCTTCAGAAATCATTCTATGTTCTGATTTTCTGCTCAAAAAACATGTATTATTATTAATATTTAAAACAGTTGAGTAAATTTTTTTCATGATTCTTTGATGAATAGAAAGATCCAAAGATCAGCATTTATTTGAAATATTTTTTTTTTAACATTATACACTATACCATTCAGAAGTTTGGAGTCAGTAAAAAATTTTTTATTTTGTTTTGGGGGAAAGGAATTATAGAAATTAATACTTTTATTTAGCAAGGGCGCTACAAATTGATCAGAAGACATTTATAATGTTACAAAAGATTTCTACGTCAGATAAATGCTGTTTTTCTGAACTTCATATTCATCAAAGAAACCTGAAAAAATTCTACTCAGCTGTTTTCAACATAATAATAATAATAATAATAAAGGTTTTTTGAGCAGAAAATCAGAACATAGAATGATTTCTGAAGGATCATGTGACACTCAAGACTGGAGTAATGATGCTGAAAATTCAGCTTTTCATCACAGGAATAAATTACATTTCAAATATATTCAAATAGAAATAAGTTATTTTAAATAGTAAAAATATTTCACAATATTACTGCTTTTGCTGTATTTTGGATCACATAAATGCAGGCTTGGTGAGCAGAAGAGAATTCTTTAAAAAACACTTCTTTAAAAAAAGTTCAAAAGAACAGCATTTATTTGAAATAGAATTCTTTGTATCGTTATAAATGTCTTTACTGTCACTTTGATCAATTTAATACATTCTCACTAAATAAAATTATTAATTTATTTTAAATACTGACCCCAGGCCCAAACTTTTAAATGTTAGTGTGTTATTAAAACATTTTCCTTGTGATTTAAGGTGAGATATGATCTGGACATGTTTTTGTGAGATTTACCCCTTTACGCTGTCAATCTAGAGTAGTTGCATACTTGCAGCTGGTTTTTGTGACGTTTGTAGTGTATAAATTGTAATTGTGGTCTGTTTCGAAATATAGTTTAGGTTTCCTGTGGGCACTTATGCAGTGTGAAGTTGCAGACACATAAAGGAATTTTTATTTCACACATTCTTTTGGGTCATTCTTTCATACTGATCTTGTCTTGTGATTTTTTTTTTTTTTTTAAACATGATTCAGTACAGGCAGGGTGATCACATTTAATTACCATGTAAGGGTCTAAGTGACATGTGGTTTCTTTGTGAAACAGGAAGTGTCTGTGACTCACTTTGCATAGAGGAAGTCACATGTTTTAAATAAAGAAACCTAGGTTCCTTGTTCAGTACACTTGTTAAGTTAATTTAGCGATCAGCTGTCATTTTAATTTTTGAATTGAATTATTTGGAGGCACATTTCAAGATTGATGTGGTTGCTTTGTCAGGATTTTGAATCAGTGCATTTTTTTAGGGCAGGATTTTCATGGGTCTGGAGGGTTCATGGAGTTGAGGTTGATTGGTGGCCTTTTCTCTGCCAATGCAAATAAATATTCAAAGTCGCTTCCAGCCTCATTCAGGACTCCCGATGTAAATCAAATAAATGCAAATCAGAGGGACATCCAGCAGAAACAGCCCTTAACTACCCGTCTGCTCGTGTCATGCACACAAAGACAATCTCCCAGACAAAAATGAAATCAAATGCCTTTGTTTTTTTCTAGGAGCTGTTTTATTGTTTAATCCTGTCTCCATTCTATGACATTTGGGCTAAAATAGGTGAAAAAATACAGGACACTCAAAGCATGTGAGAAATGCAGGGAATGAAACAAGCCATTGTATATGTAGGACCATATGAAATCCGTTTTATTTTTTCCTAAATTCCGTTTTATTTTTTTCCAAATTCCGTTTTTTCCATTTTAATTTTTCTGGATTCTATTTTTTTTTCTGTTTTCATTTTTCTCGACTCCTTTTTAATAGTTAAATTAAAGTTTGTTAATCAAAAAAGAATGTCTTATTAATTAAAACCATGAAATGTATACATTTTCACATCAATTTAATAAAAGTTTAACAAAAATTACATGTTTTAGGGCCCTATGAAATTTTTTATTTTTTCTCACCATATTTTTTATTGTTACCAGATTCTGTGTTATAGCATGTCTAATTATTTGAATGCATAAAACTATGTAATTTATTTATTTAATTTTTTTTAATTGTTTTTTTTATTATTAAAATAGCCTTGTGATTTTTTTTTTTTTTCTCAGAAATTCTGTGTTGTGTATTTATATTTTTCTGGTTATCAAATGAAGGCATAAAACATTAATTTAATTTATCTTTTAATTATTGAAAATTAAACAAACTTTATTTTTTGGCAAACTAAGGGGATTAACTATTAAAATTAAAACTTGGAAGAAATGTTGTGTGATTATTCCTTAAAAAAATGTTTGTTTCATAGCCTATTTTAGTAGTAGTAGATTCTTAGTAGATGTACATTCTACTGAAAAATAGATTTCAAATCAAACCAGACTTTTATTTTGACGGGTTGCTGTGAATACCTTTACAGTTCTGTGTATGTGATATGAAGCTAGTTTTACTCAAATCAAAAGGTCAAATGCTCATGGAGTGACTCTCAGAGCAGTTCTGGAGATGTTGTTCATGTATTTACATCCTCATTTAGTGAGACAGCAGCCATTCATTGACATATATGCGCAGAACATGCAGGATTCATATTTAAATAGACTTTTGCGGGTTAATAGTTACAGATATTAGTCCATATCACGATTTAATTTAAGTTTAATGACCTATTTTTAATTAATTCATTCAAAATTTGACAAATTCTGTGACATTCCGTGTTAAACTGTGACTTCCGTTTTTATGACTGGATTCCGTCCGCGTTTTCCGCATCACAGAAATCATAGGGCCCTATATATGTGTATAGTTGACATGAAGTAGGCCTTTGGAAGTTGGTGTGTCCTGTAATGTGACATGCTGTACTCTAATGTTGGGAATGTTTTGGTACCACACGATTTGATTATGATTAAGAGGGATGCATTGTGATGATAAAATGATTATCGATGCATCTTGATGCACCGTTTTTTCTTCATCATTACAAAGTATTTGTAATGATCCGTAATGAATTTACTTCCAGTATATTTATTAATAAAACAAATGAAAGAGGTTTGTATTTGTTGTGTTTCAGTTGCTGAAACGTATTTATGGAAATGTCCTTGTGGCACCAGAAGACGGTAAGCCAAATCGCTGCAGTTTTCATTGTTATTTTTACTGGAAGAATTTTGGTTTGACGGTTTGTTGTTGTTCCTCTCTAGGGTACAATATTTCACTGCTCTTTGACCTGGAGGCTCTTCCACCCAACAAAGAGGAGATGATACACCAGGCAGGCATCCTCAAGAGAAACTGCTTCGCTTCTGTCTTTGAGAAGTACTTTAAGTTCCAGGAGGAGGGTCGAGAGGGAGAAAAAAGGGCTGTTGTCCATTACAGGGATGACGAGTCTATGTAAGCTGCTTCTGCTATGTTCAAAACTTCAGGACAGTAGAGTTGCAACTAATTTAGATAATCAGTTAATCTTTTTTTTTTTTTTTTTTTTTTTGTTAAATTGTTTCCTTTCAATGACATTCCTCTTGGATTTAACTGACAAAACATATTATTAACAATGTGCAAATTCAAGGCAATAAGGAAAATGTATGTATGTAATGTATGTGAGTGTATGCAATATTTTGTGTAAAATTATTTAAAGGGATACTCCACCCCAACATGAAAATTTTGTCATTAATCACTTACCCCCATGTCGTTCCAAACCCGTAAAAGCTTTGAATTTAAGATATTTTGGATGAAAACCGGGAGGCTTGAGACTGTCCCATAGACTGCCAAATAAATAACACTGTCAAGATCCAGGAAAGTATGAAAAGCATCATCAGAATATTGCCATCAGTGGTTCAACCGTAACTTTATGAAGCACCGAGAATGCTTTTTGTAAGCGAAGAAAACAAAAATAACGACTTTATTCAACAATTCCTTTGTCTCTCCATTTCATCATATGCTGCGTATTCTGTTCTGTATCAGCCACACCAGAAGGATGCGCTTTTGCTACGTGTATTTAGCTTTGATTTGAAAGAAAACAGCGCATCCTTGAAGAGCATATGCAGCTACGGTGATATGGAGAGACACAGAGGAGACTGTTTATACTCTGTTTGTTTAATTAGTTTGTTATTTTTGTTTTCTTCGCTTACAAAAAGTATTCTCGTCGCTTCATAACGTTACGGTTGAATCACTGATGGCAGATGATTCTGACGGTGTCTTTCATACTTTCAGACCTTGACACTGTTATTTATTTGGCAGTCTATGGGACAGTCTCAAGCCTACTGGTTTTCATCCAAAATATCTTAAATTGTCTTCTGAAGACGAACAGAGCTTTTACGGGTTTGGAACGACATGGGCGTAAGTGATTAATGACAAAATTTTCATTTTGGGGTGGAGTATCCCTTTAAAATAGTTTGTTACAATATAAATAGCAACATATGAATATAATTAGCAATATGATTAGACAATAAATATTTAAATATGTTTTTACATTATAAAAAAAAAAAAAACTTTGAAAACAGCAGAATAGGTTCGATCAAATTAAACCAAAAAAAAATTGTTGTTGATTTTTACTGTTTCTGTGGAAACTGTGCGGTAAAATATTTTAAGCTTAAATTTAACAATTTATTTTAAAACAATTAATACTGATTAATTCAGATAAACTTACGTTTTCTGAAAACATGTTATCATGTGAATTTGTTCTAGTGAATTTAGTTTATTATAAGGCTGATTAGATTAAATGATATTGAGAAAACAAAACAGAATACTAAAAAAAAAAACTTTTTCTATTTAAAAATATATTCTTACTCTCTTTTTTTTTACAAGCATTTAATATGGAGTGCTCTGATTATTTTTTTGTTATCAGTTTTGTAGCTGTGTCGCATCTCACCTGTGTTTGTGTCTTTCTCTCATTGGTTTCAGGTATATCGAGGCTAAGAAAGACAGAGTAACTGTTGTGTTCAGCACAGTGTTCAAGGATGACGACGATGTCATCATCGGGAAAGTGTTCATGCAGGTTCGCTCATTTTATCCCGTTTTCAGGTTCAATCTTGACTATTTCTGTATTGCATTACTATGCAGTTGTTTTTGTATGCTTAAAATGTTGAAACAGATGCCATCTGGGTGTTTTGCAATCCAGTCATTTGGTGTCATGTGTCAAGGTTAAACCACCACACGTCAAGCAGTGCTGTCATTTCTGCATTTACAGAATGAAATGCTGTCATTTAGACTGACCTCAAAACTTACGAGCTCATTGTTAGAGCTGTATGCTTTTCACATTTAAGTCATTTTATATCTCTGTAACATATGTACTGTAGCCCCAAAAAGTGTTTGGACAAATAAGCCACAATTGAAAATGCATAAATATGTTTGAATTATTTAAAAATATCAATGCAAAGGGTATTTATTTTAAATAAATATATAAGCAAGCACTCATTTCTATCAAAGTTTGCATCTAATGCAATGACATTAAGACCTTTGTAATAGCCCAAAAATGTTTTGAGGGCAACTATATACATATTAAATAATTAGTTGTTTTTTGCTGATGTATAAAAATGTCTAAAGATTCTTGAAACATGATAAATTTACTTGAGAAGCAACATTGAATAAGATATTCAGGCTTGCTTTCATAGATAGTGTTTTTCATCTGTTCTTGCTCTGGAATGGTTTAAAATCTCTTGAGTGTGTTAACACGTACAAATGATAAACTTGCACTCTATTATGCTTAAATTTTACAATTAATCCGCTGATCACATGCGTGCCGAACTGTGGGGCCTAATCCGTACAGATTACAGATCAACTACGATCCATTCAACTACTAAGATTTTAACTGAAAAAGATATAAATGCGTATTAAGAATATTATTTTCTCAGTGTATACGCTGCATTTATTTGATAAAAAAAATACAGTAAAAACAGTAATATTGTTAAATATTATTGCAATTAATAGTAACTATTTTCTGTGGTTTCCAACGTGGAATAAAAAAATAAATAAAATGGTAATTGATGTATTAACTCAAAATTTTGAGTTATTTTTCTCACAATTCATTTTTTTTTTATTCTGTGGCAGAAGCAAAAAAATCTGAATTGTGAGATATCAAAATCAAAATTGCAAGATCTAAACTCAGAATATCAAAAGTCGGAATTCTGAGTTATATGTTTTGCAGTTCTGAGAAGTACTGAGCTTTTTTATAATCCAGTGAATAAAATGCTTTACAAATAAAGGGCATTTCTAGTCTAATTTGACTATTTTTACAAAGTCACTTGCACATAATGATGTCAGCTGCTGTGTTTGTTAACAGTGGTGTTTTTACAGTCATCATGATGACAAGACAGACTGATGCCTGTGTTCCTCTTTGTTCAGGAGTTTAAGGAGGGCAGGAGGGCCAGTCACACGGCTCCTCAGGTGCTGTTCAGTCACAGAGAACCTCCTCTGGAGCTGAAGGACACCGATGCCACAGTGGGAGACAACATCGGCTACATCACTTTTGGTTTGTATCTTGATGTCACATACTCATAAATATTAATTTAGCATCTTTACTTGAAAATGGCACTTGGCAAGTATTCATTTCAGATCCTGGTTGAACACTATTATCAACCTCAGCTGCTAGTTAAATATAGACTCTTGTCAGGTTGACTTGATGATGCCTTCTACGTTAATTTGGACATTATGAGGCCAGAACAAAGCACTGCTGCTTACCTGTGACAGGTGCACTGTGTATTTGCATTCGGATCAAGAGAGCAAACACCCATCTTCTCTTCATGGCGGTTACACAAACCTCTTAATGAATAGAAAAAGCACCACACCCTTTTATCAAAGCCAGAACATTTACCAGCGCTACTCCGCTTGAGTTTTTCATGCAACCAGGAAGTATCTAGAGAGAGATGCAATATTAAGTGCTTGTTTAGTTCTGTTTTGTCTCTTCATCCATTCTGGTTTAAATTTCACAGATTTATATATTATCCCTCTATAAATAGCAACTACACTGCAAAAAAATGACTTCTTAGTAAGTTTTGAATCAGTCTTTTTGCCTTGTTTTCCTGTTGAAATATTTAACAATTCTTGAAACAGGATAAATTTACTTGAGAAGCAACAGGGAATAAGATATTCAGATCTGTTCATGTGTTTAATATAAGTGTATTTGGTCCTAGTGCACTGACTTAGTTAACTAAAAACGTAGAATTAGATTTTGCTATAGTTATAATACACATACACACACACACACACACACACACACACACACACACACACACACACAGAGATATATATATATATAATTGCATTTGTGACTGAAAACTACTGCGTGAAACTATGAAAAAAAATATGTAGGAGCACCAGTGCAACTGACCCGATCAGCATATTTGTGTTTGTGCTCAGGGGAGCTTCAAAATTTACTAATTACATGTTTTTGCAGCATTGAGTAATGTATCACAGACATGTCTGTTTATTCCTTAAACACAATGTTAAAGGTGCTGTATGTAGGATTGACACCGAGTGGTTGAACTAGGTATTGCAGTCCAAATTCAAAATATTGGAGAGGGCTTTTTTCACCTGGCCCCTCCTCCTCAGACTTGAAGCAGACGCAGGTTGCCAGATTGACGACATAAAAAGGAACAAGCACACTTGATGATGAATGAAATGAAATACGCTGTGTTTTCTGCCAACTGGCAACCCAAAATGCTGAAATACAATTGGGTAAACTGTCAGTGGGCGGGTTTCACAAACCAAAACAAAGATCGACATTCCGGCCCGGAACGCACATTTTCAAAGAAGAATTACTGACTGTAGCATTGTTTTTCAGATAAACAAGTATGTTAACTTAGCATGTTTCTTAAATATCTGCAAATATATTATGGTATTTTTATGCTGTAATAGAGTCAAAATCTTACATACAGCACCTTTAATCAGAATCCACTAACTGCTCAAAGCACTTCCAATGGCAGCTGCAGTGACATGCCTACATTACGGATTAGCAATTGGCTCTTTTATTCAGAAGGCGGGACTTCATTCAATGAAGCGGTCATATTGAGTGTTGTCAATCATCTTGTCACAGTTAACATCCTCCACATTTCATTTCATTTAACTTCCTACTGTATTGGAGAGAAAAGTAGCAGCACCTACTGGCAGTTTTTGTTGCCTCCTTAAAGTATCATTTCAGTTATTTAAATAATTTAATATTTCCATATTCAAAATTTTATATTTAAAACATTAATCTCAACATGAATTTAACTGCACTCATGCCACCTATGAGCATCATTAAACATCTAAAAATACACCTACAAGACACTTTAGTGTTTTTCTGTGCCACCTCTGTAGTATAAATTAATTTTAATACTAATTTCATTTGATTGGTAACTTATTCTACTTGTTTTTATTCTATTTAGTTAGAAATTTTAAAAAGCTTATAAATATACATTTTTGAATTTGACATGAAAGATGACATACTTTTAATACAGTTAGAAAAGTGCCCCCGTAAATTACTTTTAAGGAGTCAAATATCACCTCGTAATGGGAAGGCTACGTTTTGATTAGAATTTTTGATTATTGATCAGAAGGTTCCAAAAACATATTAAGCAGCACAACGGTTTCCAACATTGATAATAAATCAGCATATTAGAATGATTTTCTGAAGGATCACATGACACTGAAGAAGGCAGTAATGATGCTGAAAATTCAGCTTTGCATCAGAGAAATAAGTCACAAATAAGTTCACAATATTACTGTTTTTTTTTCTCAGTTTTTGATCAAATAAATAGTCTTGATGAGCATAAGAGACTCATTGTAAGTCTTACCAATCCCAAACTTTGTATAAATGTTACCCAAATGTGTCACAATTACAGTGAATTTCTTACTATATTTTAAATAAAAATACTGAAATCATTTCCCAACAGTGCTGTTTCCTCGACACACCAACACCAACACCAGAGACAACACCATCAACCTCATCCACACCTTCCGGGACTATCTGCACTACCACATAAAGTGCTCCAAGGTGAGAGACCCTCCTCAGAAACGCCTCTTTGCGTGTTTTTGAAGGGTCAAATGTGCTTCTCGGTTTGCATACTTGTCATTCAATCATTCGGCTCTTTGTTTGGCCAGATGAAACAAATTTGTCAGCATGAAGAAAACTGCTCTGTTCTTGGGAATGTAGATGTTCTCCACTCTCATAGATGTGTTTTCTCTGGTTTTAGGCTTACATCCACACTCGCATGAGGTCAAAGACCTCGGACTTCCTCAAGGTCCTCAACCGAGCTCGCCCGGACGCTGAGAAGAAAGAGATGAAAACTATTTCGTAAGTGCTGTTTCACAACCATTAGTGTTTCACACGTTATATGAAACCGCACAAGGTTATCCAAGTCTTAAAGTATTTTTCTCATGGGCACTTTTCCAGTAGAAGTGGTTGATTTGTGTTGATGTTGGTGCATATCTCTGGGTTTTAATTAACACCAGTGGCATGTGCTTGTAAAAGATTAATTTGTGATAGTATGTGTTTGAATCTTTATTAATTACGTTGAGGCGTTGCGCCATACACTGATCATATCAAAGCAGATTACCATGTACTTCTCAAAGATACTTCAGCTGGTTGTTGTTTGAGCTTGTTTGAACTGAAACATGGCCAAATGCTGCAGATACGTCTTCTCTGGAAACCATGGGCATTTTTTTCTGGTAGATTAGAAATTGATTTTTATCAATAATGTAGAAACCTTTCGAAATATACCTACCGTGAGCTCTAATGAATTACTTTTCGTGAATGGCAGTGTGCTTTTAACTAAAAAAAAAAAAAAAAACTGTTCTTCCTGTCAATATTTTGCAATAAACCTCTTATATTATACTTCATAAATAATTTAAGCACACAGTTATGTAGTTTTGCCTTTTCTGTTTCAATTGTCATAGTTGTTCAGTTGTCCAATTGTCCATTAGGTGACATTAGTTAACTAACAAT
Organism: Cyprinus carpio; assembly: GCF_018340385.1. Taxonomy (NCBI): domain Eukaryota; kingdom Metazoa; phylum Chordata; class Actinopteri; order Cypriniformes; family Cyprinidae; genus Cyprinus; species Cyprinus carpio. The sequence goes on along the minus strand of NC_056580.1, from coordinate 26,089,251 downwards.
GAACAGTGCATTTGTTACAGTATTTAATAATCTTTGTTAGTGTTATTAATAAAAATACAACTATTCATTGCTAGTTTAAAGGGGTCATATGATGCTTTTTTTAAAGATCATTATTTTGTGTATTTGGTGTAACAGAATATGTTGAAATGCTTTAATGTTCAAAAAACACATTATTTTTCAAATACTGTACATTATTATAGTTCCTCTATGCCCCGCCTCTCTCAAACACGTTGTTTTCTACAAAGTCCCTCATTCTGACAAGTGCAGTCTGCTCTGATTGGCCAACTGGCCCAGTGCATTGTGATTGGCCCGAACACCGCAAGCACTCGTCAGAAATGTAATGCCCCTTTCCATAATCACGAGCTTCATCTTTCAAAATAAATGTAAAGACAGTTAATAATGTCCTTAGTTTTACCATCAGTTCAAGCCTGAAAGGGGAACAGAGTCACGTGACAGACACACTGATGAAGCTTGTATGTGTTTGCAGTACACAAGCCACGGACGTTAAGACAGCTGACTCTGTGATGTGACCCGGTCTCTCTCTCTCTCTCTCTCACACACACACACACACACACACGACACGCAAAACTCCGCATTTGAACAGTTAACAGCAAATACTTAAGCTAATAACAAAACATACTTACAGTAGCTGATTCAGAAGTGCCAGATTGTCATAGCAAAGTCAGAACCACCTTCTCTCCTAGCTTCACGAAACGGTCGTCCACGGTGCATTGCTGTTCTGTTGTAAGTAATCTTAAAGATTCCTAAATGCATCAAATTTTGGAAGGCCAAATAAAGTGCTTTCGCCTAGATACACACAGCATCTCCCTGACATGGCTGCATCAAAACTAACTGCGGTTACTGAAACCATGCCTTCTTTCTTTGCGTGAACATTTGGGCGGCATTATGCAAATATTTCCACATAGTGACATAGACGTGGGGGTGTGTTTGAATGAGCCGTTTTAGGGGGGCGTGGCAAAGTCTTAACTTTGATAAAGAATAACTCTTTGGTTTTGAGACTTTAGTCTTTGCAAATCTATGCACAATCAGCTACTAAAAATCCAAAGACAAAGGAAAACTTGAAATCGCATCATATGACCCCTTTAATGTCAGCAAAGGTCCATTAAATAATATGAACATATACAACTTTTGATTTAAAAAATGCATTAGTAAATGCTGAAATTAACATTAAGGTTAAATGCTTTAGAAGTATTTTTCATGTTAACAAATGGGACCTTATTGTAAAGTGTGAAATGAACATTCATAGTTAGTTTATGATACCTAATGCATTTACTAATATTAACCAACTGAATATTTTCCTAAAATGTGTTACTGATTTCTAACTTCCGTTTTAAGTCTCACAGATTCATGCTTAATTATAAATCCTTAAGAATCAATTATTGCAATGCAGAGACAGTGAAATATATATATTTTTTTATCTTATTTTTATTGTTATATTGAGTTGGTTATATATATGTGTGCATTTTTACATTTTCTTGGTCTCATGTGTCTGTAGTACATTCTTGCAATATTGAGTATATAGCTGTATTTACTCCACTGTTTTGACCTGTGAATATGAATGTAACCCTCACATGATCTGTCCAGGGGCAAGACCTTCTCCCGTTAAGGACATGATGTGCAATCACGAGACCAGCATCTGTGGACTCCATCATACACCTCTGGCCAGTGATATCGATCCTCCACCTGTAAATTGCACCTCAACAGGGAGACAAATATATTTCTCGCTTTGCATTTATAGGACAAATGTTATTTGTATGTCAGATTTTTGATATACTCTTGTTTCATTGCGTAGCTGTTGTCTGACAGTGTTTTATCAACATTAGTCATGCAGTATTTTCCCTTTCCTCTTGCCTTCTCTGTTTGCGCCAAATGCATCAATATTGGACATCCTGAATCGGTCATGAATAAACCCGTCTTCTATATAAGAGATTCTGTGTCTGTTATTTGGGGTAAAATGACTGTGTGCATGCAAAGGTTTGGGGTCGGAAAGATTATTTAAATACTTTTGAAAGAAGTCTCTTATTCTCACCAAGGCTGCATTTATTTAAACCCAAATATTGTGAAATATCATTACAATTCAAAGTAACACTTTATTTTAATATGTTTTATAATGTAATTTATTCCTTTGATGCAAAGCTGAATTTTCAGCATCACTGATACGGTCTTCAGTGTCACATGATCCTTCAGAAATCATTCTAATATGCTGCTCAAGAAACATCTCTTATTATTATCAATGTTGAAAATGGATGTGCTGCTTCATATTTCTGTGGAAATTGTGATCCATTTTTTTTTTGTTCAGCATTCTTTGATGAATAGCAATCTTTTGTAACATTATAAATGCCTTACTGTAACTTTTGGTGCTGAATGTATTATTTTCTTTCAAAAACAAAAGTTCTTACGGACCCCAAACTTCCGATTGGTAATTTACATTCTAAAATAACAACACTAGCCAGGAAATAAAGCTCATACACGTTTTATTGTGGTACAGGAGATTGATAAAATAGTCATGGTCATCACAAAGAAAAACTGAGCAAAATTGAGCAATAAGAAGGAAAAAAATACAGAGATGAAGAACCATTAATGCTGTAAGATTAGGATGAGTAGTATTAGTATGAGAGTTAGTAGTTATAATTTATCATATTTTTAGTTGATTATTTTTATGTAATTCAGTGTAATATGTGTTATTTACTTTTGTTGCTGGTTAATGTAACAATATAATGTAAATTAGCCATTAATAACTCTTTAAATAGTGTAGTTCTTTTCCTTAAAATAATTAAATCAAACAAAAGGAGGATATTTAGTTTAACCTCCGCCGGAGGCCTCAGATTATTGCTGTTTCACATTCACTGCATGTTAAAACATCACACACTTGCTTGATCTGGACAAACTGTGTATCATCAGAAAGATTAAAGACTCCAGCTTCGATATTTGACCACTGTATGATAAAACTCGGTTGCAGTGAAAGTCATTTATTAATTTATGTCAGGAGTGCAAAATAATAATTCAGTAATGTATGGTATTTTGAATAGAATAATAACAAGCATTCATATTCAGTAGAGTCTGCTGTGGTTTATTTGTCTTCACAGCTTCACTGAACACCATCAATAAGGGCTTATAGTCCAAAAGGGCACATACTTCTTCAGACAGAATCATAATTTCTATTCATTTTCCACTGATTTCCACAATCTGATGAGCATTAGCTACTCCTGTTCTGTCCACAGCAAACCCAGAGAAACGTTTCTACACAAGAACATGGAGCTAATGAACACAAGATTAACATAGTATATAACTGATATGAGCTTTGGGGTATTTTCATAACAATAAAGAATGTTTTTCACGAGTAGGGCAGTGAAACAGCTACTCTGGTGGTGCCAATCTACAATCTTTTTCCGTGACTGCAGCGAGATCTGCATTTTATTTTCTTTAATTTCGTGAACTATTGTGAATTTACATTATGCATTTAAATTAATAGTACCCATGGCAAAATTATTTTAGGGGTGGCCACTGGGGTGGCCAGAGTTTACTCCTTGGGGGCGCCCCTGTCTTCGCTAACTCCAGTTCTTCCAGCTCCTCTATCAACTTTTCCATCTCTAACCCCATTAGTTCTGCCAACTCCTCTTGCTCTTCTTTCGCCTTTTCCATCTCTAACTCCAGTTGTTCTCCCCAATCCTGTAGCTTATCTTTCGCCTTTTCCATCTCTAACTCCAGTTGTTCTCCCCAATCCTGTAGCTCATCTTTCTCCTTTTCCATTGCTAACTCCAGTTGTTCTCCCCACTCCTGTAGCTCATCTTTCTCCTTTTCCATTGCTAACTCCATCTCTAACCCCAGTTGTTCTGCCAACTCCTCTTGCTCTTCTTTCGCCTTTTCCATCTCTAACTCCAGTTGTCTCCCAATCCTGTAGCTCATCTTTCCTTTTTCCATTGCTAACTCCATCTCTAACCCCAGTTGTTCTGCCAACTCCTCTTGCTCTTCTTTCGCCTTTTCCATCTCTAACTCCAGTTGTTCTCCCCAATCCTGTAGCTCATCTTTCTCCTTTTCCATCTCTAACTCCAGTTGTTCTCCCCAATCCTGTAGCTTATCTTTCGCCTTTTCCATCTCTAACTCCAGTTGTTCTCCCCAATCCTGTAGCTCATCTTTCTCCTTTTCCATTGCTAACTCCATCTCTAACCCCAGTTGTTCTGCCAACTCCTCTTGCTCTTCTTTCGCCTTTTCCATCTCTAACTCCAGTTGTTCTCCCCAATCCTGTAGCTCATCTTTCTCCTTTTCCATTGCTAACTCGATCGCTAACCCCATTTGTTCTGCCAACTCTTCTTGCTCTTCTTTCGCTTTTTCCATCGTTAACTCCAGTTGTTCTCCCCAATCCTGTAGCTCATCTTTCTCCTTTTCCATTGCTAACTCCATCGATAACCCCATTTGTTCCCAACTCCTCTTGCTCTTCTTTCGCCTTTTCCATCGTTAACTAAGGTTCTCCCCACCTGTAGCTCATCTTTCTCCTTTTCCACTGCTAACTCAATCGCTAACCCCATTTGTTCTGCCAACTCCTCTTGCTCTTCTTTCGCCTTTTCCATCGTTAACTCCAGTTGTTCTCCCCACTCCTGTAGCTCATCTTTCTCCTTTTCCATTGCTAACTCCATCGATAACCCCATTTGTTCTGCCAACTCTTCTTGCTCTTCTTTCGCCTTTTCCATCGTTAACTCCAGTTGTTCTCCCCACTCCTGTAGCTCATCTTTCTCCTTTTCCACTGCTAACTCAATCGCTAACCCCATTTGTTCTGCCAACTCCTCTTGCTCTTCTTTCGCCTTTTCCATCGCTAACTCCATTTGTTCTGTCAACTCCTCTTCCTCCCCAAAAATGTGGTTGTTGTGAATAGTAGGATTTTGCTCAAGTTCGCTCTGAGAGACCACTTCTCTGTCCACTATTTCTTGCGTGATGTTGATGGGTTTCTTAAGTCCGACGGAAGGCGGAGGAGCTGGAGACAGAAAGCTGGAGGTTAGAGTCAGTCTTTGGTAATTCATTAAGACATTTACAGACGTCCCACCTCTCCAGGAATGTCCGGGAGACTCACGCATAATGATAGCGGCTCCCTGTCGCCTGCGAATTCTAAACAATATCTATTGTGTGAGAGAGAGAATCCCTATTTCCACATGGTATTAAGATGTGTTTTCGGTCATCCGATAACAGCTGTTCAGCCAAGACACAATTTTACTTGGTATTATAATACGTTTACCTACATATTTTTTTTATAGTTTTTACCTGTTATTATAATGCATTTTCCTGGTATTATCAATGTGTATCCGGACTTCTTGCATTCGGATATCCAGTTATTTTGAGACTACACTGGATCACTCTCACTTTCGTTTCATGAATACTAATGAATGAACAAACGGGTGCTTGTTCTCCAGGGCTATTTCCTGGAAACGGGTTTTGTCAGGGTGGGATGTCTGCACTTATGTAGCATTCAAAAACAAGTTAGACTTTTTTTTTTAACAAGCTTTTACAAGCAAACAAATCATCAAAGTTCAACACTGCTGCATGTATTAGTTGAGAAAGCAACATTTTAATAGGCTAGTAAACATTACTTGGGTCATTCTATGAATCAGATGCCTGTTGCATTTCGAGAAGGTAATTTTCCAAGCGAGTTTTTGTAAAAGATTTTTAAAATTATGTGTTTTAATGTTGCATCGCTCCATCTCAAGCAAAATTAACGTTTATATATTCGTAGATATATTTAGAATATGTCGATATAATTATGTCTTCAGAACAGCAACAGGGTGAAGTTTTACAGTTTAATTTGACAATATAAGCACATGAAGGTCCTTCTTTGAGAATTCAATGCTGATATTTCTACAAATATCCACTTTTTAACTTATTAATTTTACGATATACATGTTAATAGAGCCACAGGTGGCTAAAAAAAGGCACACAAATAGCACCTGCTTTGTAGAATGACCCTTTTGTTTCTTCGACAGGTTGTAAAGATGATTGTCTTCAAACATATTTGCATGAGGTTAGCAGTGAGAAACATAAACAGCGTGAGTGATGTGAGTGTATTCGACCAGCGAGGGCTCCGGCAGCACTGTTTACCCGTCTTTGTTAGACCATAGAGCAGTGAGTGATGATTAGTATGAAGACAAGCTTGATGTGGGTTAGGCAAGCATGTTTGTTAACTTATATTGACGATGCCTACAATCTACACGTCACGGCACTCACCTGCATACAATGCCTGCTCTAAAGAAAATTCTTCTCTGTGGAGGGAAGAGAAAACATGAGAGAATGGCACAGAAGGAGGTACTTGATAGGAAAAGATGACACTAAATGTTCAAGACTGGGGTGGATAGAAGTTATGAATGCTTCACTGAAAAAGCCACACTGAGTGATCACTTTTCTGCATATACTGTATAAGGGGGAAACATCCCCCTCATTGTTTTTAAGTGGTGTCTCTTTTAAAGGACAGATGATTGCTGGGACATGTTTCTCACAAGCCTGTAGGGAAAGTCTTTGTGCCGTGTGTTTGTTACTACAAAGTGACTTCACCATGGAAAGATCAGCTTTGTGCACGCTAGATTTGCATGGGCAGCTCACAAAGGAAAATGCTGTATGGAAACAGCAATGTTGTGTGATGTGCATGTTGCAATCAGTGACCAAAGAGATTTCAAGATGAAAGGGATAGTCCACCAAAAATTACAATTCTGTCATTTACATTCTAAACCTGTGTGACTTTCTTTGTTCTGTGGAACATAAATAAAAATTTTATATGAACAAAACATAATGGGAGTCAATGTGAAATTGAATTGTTTTGTTTTGAACATTATTACAATGCAGTTTTTTTTTTTTTTTTTTTTTTTTTTTCTCGCAAAAGAAATAAATGCATACAGGTTTGGAACAACATGATGGTGCAACAAACATGCACAAACATGCTTTTTGTATTTGTCTGAACTGGACCAAAACATTTTAACAAACAGCAGTATTTACCTGCATATACTAAAACATTTTCAGAGAAAGTTAGATTTCCAATTTTAAAAAGAAATCATCAAATCAGTGTTTTGAATCATTTTAATGTTTTCCATTGCAGAAGGCGTTATGAATTAAGTTGAATTTTGACTTGAATTTTGGCCAGAAGCACCATTTTAAAGTTAAAATGCCTTGGATTTGTTTCTAACGAACATGCAGTTTTTCACCTCACAAGATGTTAACTGATGGACTGGAGTGGTGTGGAATGGATTACTTGTGGATTATTGTGATGTTTTTGTCAGCTCTTTGCACTCTCATTCTGACGGCACCCATTCACTGCAGAGCATCCATTGGTGAGCAAGTGATGTAATGCTACATTTCTCCAATTCTGCTCCCATGAAGAAACAAACTCATCTACACTGAAGATGGCCTGAGGGTGAGTTAAATTTTTGGGTGAACTATTCCTTTAAAATAGACAGCGCGATCTGATACATGAAATGAATCGAACTAACCAACTTAGATGGTATTTTTGCTACACTGTTTAAGTCAGTATGTATTTAAAAAAAAAAAAAGTAATAAATTTTTTTTCCAATAATTTTACATGACTAGCAAAATTGTGTTGAATATATTGTGAATCTTTGATATATTTCCCAGTCCTGATTTGAATCTTTATAAGGGTGTCTATGGAATTTGGCTTCAGTCTAAAAGAAAAAAAAAAAAGAAAAAATGATTAAGCTCATTGAGGACTTGAGGCGATTAAGTGTCAAGGATGATTTTGGCATCGAGCTGGAATATCAATTTTTTGATCACTGTTCACAAGCTCATCATCTCTCCTTCATCTTACCTATTTTTGCCCCCCTCATTGTCAACAACACCCTCCAGGAGGCGATGATAGGTGGCAATCTCTGCCTCCAGTTTGGACTTGATGTTGAGCAGGGCATCGTACTCGGCCGCCTGACGCTCCACCTGCGCACGCACCTGTCCCAGCTCTCCCTCCAGCTGCAGGATTTGAGAGTTGTACCCACTGACTTCGTGAGCGTAACGTGCCTCTGTTTCACGCAGCGAATCTTCGAGTGATCGAATCTGCAAAACACCAAGCAGAATAATGAAAAAAAAAATAAAAAATTATGTTTCTCGTTATCTTAATAACTTTTTGACATAAAGGCCTCTGTGAAAATGCTTGAAATTGAAAACATAAATTTGTAATTTTATTTCTAAATGTTTATTGTATTATTTTTAATGTATTGTTTAATTTCATTATTTTTGTTTCACGACAAGTTTGCCTTGGATATATTGAAGAAGATTCACAATATATTAAAGGCAATTTATAAATACAAAAACACAATTAATACAATATAATACATTTAATACAAAAAGAATATAATATTCCAGCTCTATGCCAGACTCATCCTTGACTTAATCACCTCAAAATCAAATCCTTACATAATTTTTATGTTTGTCGAAATACGCTCCAATCTTCAGAAAACATTACGTTGTTTTTGTTTTGTGTTGGTTTTTTATACTTCTTTACTTTCAGCAACTATTTGTTTGCAGAAATGTGCTTTAGAATTTATCTTTAAAAAAAAAATCTAGTCAAACAACCATATGGTTGAAAAAAATAGCTCCTTTTTTTCCCATGGTTTAAATATACACTTGAGTGCACAGGAATAATGTGTAAATTCAGATGACATGCATGCACAGGTATTGAACATTTAGTGCAATCACATTTCATAATCATTTAATTGATGCACATGTCTGCCAGGTGAGAGTGCTGACTGAGTGATTTGTCAAGTGCATTATTTGTGTAATCTGTGTACCGTACCATGTTGTGCAGAGCCTGCAGGTCAATTTCTAGAGATTGTTTCTGCCTGCGCAGCTCGTTCAGCTCTGTCTTTCCTGCCTGCAGAGCTTCTGTGTTCTGAGTCACCTCAGCTGTGATGTTGTCAAACTGGATAGTGAGGAACAAAGAGAACAAGGGATTCGTTTGATTACATGACAATATAGTGCCGCCTTATAATTATGCACAAAGCCCTTTTAAATTAAAAGGCACCTTTCACTTTCCCATAGGGTACAAAATAGGGTCACAACTCACAAAAGATAAAAATAAAGAAAAATGAAAGATGGTGCTTAACCTTAATTCCTTAAGAGGTGCAATTATTATAAGAGCTGTTTTTAATGTATTTTAGAAGCACTATATAAGTGGCAACAATTTTGGAAAAACAGAAGCAGACAACAAATGAATGCAAAATATGACTGACTTTGTTTTTATACCAGGCTTCAGTTTCCTCGCGGCTCTTCTGCGCGGCTCGCTCGTACTGCGTGCGGATGTTATTAATGGCCTCATTGAGGTCTGCATTGTTTTTAGTCTCCATTTGCACATTGATTTGAGAATCACTGATCTGGCTCTTCAGGTTGGCAACATCCTGTGAAATAAAATGATAAATGAATTTAATTATATGGATTATAAAAGCAGGATTTGTCAACAGAGCTGAGTTTGTTTAACACTTGCCCTAAAGCAAGAAGATCCGAAGATCTGTTGACAGTCGCTCAAATAATGATTGCATGGTGACCATCCACTTTTTTTTTTAGCAGGTCTTAGTTTGGAAAGTATTTTGCCCATATTTCCCCCCCATATTTAAAATCAAATAAAATTAATTTTACCAAATAAATAAATAAATTAGAGCTTCAGTAAAGAGTTATTGGAACAAACCACGTGAATCTGTCCACTGAAGCCACTGATTATATATAAATAACTTAAATGCACTTTAAGTTTATTAAATATTAATATTAAAATTATTAAAATTATAAGATAATGAATATATTTAGTCAAAAAAATCAAGTATTTTAATATTAAAATATTCATTAATTTAAACTATTTGAAATTATTTTTAAGTTCCAAGTATTTTAATATTAAAATAAATTCAAATTCACTGTTTGTGGTCCAACAATGAGTCTGTCTCATAGAAGCACAGATCAAATGAACCACCTAAATCTCTGTAGGTTTGAGGTGTTGCTGTTTAATCATTGTTGAGTGGTGTGTTTAAGGTGTGTACCTCCTCATGGCTCTTCTTGAGGAATGCCAGCTCTTCTCTCATAGACTCGATCTGGCCCTCCAGCTGCATGCGGCCCATGTAAGTGTCGTCCAGCATCTTGCGGAGTCGTGCCAGATCCTGCTCCACCCCTTGCCGCATGGCCTGCTCCGACTCAAACCTGCCCGGAGCGATTCAGCGAGAGATTATTTACATCAGAGACCACAGGGTGTGTGTCATATTCACAGCAAACTGTGCTGCAGAACAGCTTAGTTTTATTATATTTTTATTATATTCATCTTATTATAGTATAATAAAGACATTTTCTTAATTTGAGAGTTTTTAACATTTCATCAAGAAATAAATAACCAAATAACTCACTTGACTTTGAAATCGTCAGCAGCCAGCCTCGCATTGTCTATCTGTAAGAAGAGTCTGGCATTGTCCATAGTCAGTTCCTGGAGCTGAGGGTTTGGTATACAAACACACTCATATCATTGTCTTGCATTTAGGGATTACAGCCTTTAAGCAAACAGCAGATTTTTCTTATTTGTTTGCAATTGTCATTAAACTTTATGCTGATAACCAACAGAGGAAAACAGATCATATATCATATAAAATAATTTAATAAATGCATACTGCATTGTATTTCAGTATTTTCTTTAAAATTGTTATATCTCTTAAAATACCTATTTTTAAAAAAAGAAGAAAAAGAAAAAGTAAATAATTTATGTTTTGAGTCCTTGGTTCCTGTACTAAAAACTAAAAAGGATACAGGATACAAGGTTACCCTTGGCATTTTTAATGCACCCACTTTTCTTTACAATTTAACTTTTTTATTTTATTATTAATATTTCTTCCATTTGACAGTCATTGTTTCTTAATTGCACTTCAATTGTTTTATTGCTGGTTTGTAACGTTTTTCTTTTGCTGCTTTTGTCGAGGTCACTTATGCAAAATGCATCTTTTTACTTGGTTATGAAAAATAGATATTTAAATGTTTTTTTTTTTTAATTAAATCAGTGAATAATTCAATGATTTATTTAATATTTCCATAAAAAATTTAAAGGTGGTTGCAACATATTATCAGTAAGTTGTTCTTGAAGCTTAAACCACATACACAACCATTCAAAATTAAAACTAAAATTAAATTTCAATTAACAAATGTCATTTTTAATGGGTAAGTTGGAGCGGACAGAGAAGAAAAAGCATCAACAAGGTCCAACATAGATGTAAACTTGCATCTCATGCATTTAAAAAGCTATAGAGCTGGAATTTAAAGGGTGGAAACAAATAGAACATATTTAGCAATTGCATAATTCCCAAACTTTCATTTCTGTTATTTCATGATTAACTATCATTCTAAAATAAGGAAAATAGTCATAGTAAAGAATTAGCAGGTGCGTCCAAACATTTGGTTGTGTGCGTTATGATCAAGAAGCATGCATGAGTACTTAACAAAACCTTTTATTTGCTCACCTGGTTTCTCAGATCATTAACAATCTTCTCATAGGCGCTCCAGTCTCTGCCGATCTCAGCTCCTTTCCTCATCAGAACCTCTTTGATTTGCTCCTCCAGTTGATTGTTGGAGTCCTCCAGGAGTCGCACTTTTGACAGATACCCCGCCAGACGGTCATTCAGACCCTTCATGGTCTCTTTTTCATCAGCTGGGGCAAAAGTGCTGCTGTTGATCTGCACCATCGGACGCATTGTGTTTGCCAGATTCCCTATAGTAGCTGGGGAAATGGCCCCAAACAAACCGCCCCTTGACCCCATGCTACCAGACAGACTTGAGCTGGAGAAACTCCTGGAAGGGCTCATGAATGACATGGTGAGGATTAGAAGTGCCTTTGAGCGTGCTTGCGAGACGCGGTCTGTTGTTGTACCTGCGGCAGGTATGTGAGGGGGGTTTGGGAGCAGCTATATATAGACTCAGCTCTGTCTGGTGCGTTCAGCTCTCTGCAGTGATTGGTCAGGGGGATGCAAGTCTACACCTGCACGGATCTCATTTGTTTGCAAATTCCCACAGAGGATAAACAGGGATATACTCTCAAACTACACTGAAGAGGGTTTATTTTAAAACAAATTTCACTAAGAAATTGCTAGTAAATTTAGCAAAAAAAAAAAAAAAAAAAAAATGACAAAAACACTCATGACATTTTGAGGAAGAAAAACAGATTTAGTATTTTTTTGTAAAACATACTCCAATCATCTTTGTTTTATTTACAACCTATTCAATTTTGCTTTAACTTTTGGGACAACATGCCCCGATAGTAATAGCTAATGGGGTAAGTTGTCACACTGGGAACCAAACAGCCTATTATAAGCTTTTTTTAATCGAGATATAAACAATAAATGGTCAATAAATATTGAAATGAATACATTCTCTGTTTTAAAATGCTATTTGAAAAGTGCATAGAAACACACTGTTCATCTCACAAATCCTGTCACATCCATGACATATTTCACTTTCTATAGATGCACAGTATATTTTGGTAAAAAAAGTCTTTAAAGTCTCCCCAAACAAACTATGGTTCACTGAACACACCTTTTGTGACAACATGCCCCAATAGCAATAGCTTATGGGGTAAGTTGTCACACTGGGAACCAGGGAGTTTATTATAGGCTTTTCATCAAAATACAAATATTTTTAAATTAGGAAACACAAAACAATTAAAGAAACGGCAAAAAATGGAGATCACATTTCAGCAATTCAGTTCAAATCTGCTTTCATTATATGACTGACTTGTGTCTGAATGTATTCCACTGTGGCTTCACTGTGTTTTAATCAAAACATTAAAATAGAATACTTTTGAAAATAATAAGCTATCATAAAAATATAATATAATATGAAATTATATAATGATATAATATAATAAATTCCAGTTCGTTTTTCGTTTTTGAAAAGTGATTGTAATAATGGGAAGTGTGGCGTTTTCACTCATGGCCACACGAGGGCAGCAGAGACAGCTTGATATCTGTGTTACTCACAAGAAAAGTTCTGAGTCATGAAGGACTGTATTAAACAGCATGCAGGATTCCTGTAGACAAATTTAAGGAACCAGCGGGAATACTTAAATATATTTGCTCTTCCTTTAGGTTTGTATTTTACGCACTGGTACAAGGGATATCTCTTTGGGGTCGGATCTTTTTAAATGAATCGTTTGAACCGATTCGTTCATGAATCACAGTGATTCAGTAGGCTAAAAGCGGTTCTCGATTCAACAACTCGAGACACTGAAAGGAGAGCCGTCTCTTTTCATCAAAGCATTAGAAGTGAATCGAATATATGACTGAGAGGATGTTTTTAATATGCAACATAGGGGTATCAGGAACCACGTGATTTCATAATTACGCCGTGACGTAAAAGAACCACTGAATCATTTTTTTTTTTTTTAAACTGGTTCACCGAAAACGAGAACCGATTCGCGGAAATGAATCAGACCACCGATTTCCGAATTCTTATCTTTCTTTATATGTGTTTTTCTGGCAACAATATACCTTTATGTGACTGGAAAGAGTTTTTTTTTATTTTATTTTTTTTATTTTTTATTCATTAGCTTTATTGTGAGCAGAAAAAACATATCTTGTTGCAACATGCTTTTGTGGTATCTGACCTCAGAGATCTTTGATAACATGCGACCTCACAGTTCACACATTCACCTCTGACACAGTTCTGTAGCTTCCCATGATAATTTAATATGTTAGTATAATTAAATATGTTTAGTTTAATGGTATGTAATATGATAAAGATTGGATTGCTATGAACTGACAAACAGCCTGGAAAGACACAAAGACGGACCCATGAACATCAGAATCCTCTGCTGAGCTGAATTATGACAACAGAGAGTATAGACTTCTGATAAGAGCATAGAAATGTGTAAACAGAAAATGCACGACTCCTAAACTCCCATAAGATTTAGTTTTAATCAAATAGCAAAACAAATAAAAACCGTCTATCATATCTATGTACACACAGATATACTAATGCATGCTCTTTTCAAAATATTGTCCATCTACTGTATAAGAAAATGCATGATTATAATTTGGGAAGGAGTCTGTCTGAATACAGATGTACTGTTTCTCAGGGAGATCGATCACGTCCGACAACTTTTCCACCTGTTGATTCTTTGAATACAACGACAAGCTGAGCAATGCACTTTCAATGTGCCCGGCTAACAGGGAATCATGACAGAACTTTGGCTAACATTCTGGCAAGCTTCTGCCAAATGTTCTCCTGTAATGTTAATGTAAATGTTTGTTCAAACTCAACACACAAAAAAAGTTATTTATGCATTGTTCATGGAATGTTTCTTAAACATTTTAGTTAGAAGTGCATCTAACATTTTTTGAGAACATTCCAGAGAACATTCAAAAGTAACGTTACCATTCAAAATGGAATGTTCTCTCAACATTCAAATAACCAAGAAAAAACATGTTTAAAACATTTTAAAAAACGGGTTGTTTTGAACATTCAGAGAACGTGTTCATACCTTAATGGGAACATATTTTTGCAAAACAGCAGCTTGAATATACTTTAAAACATGGGTGTCAAACTAAGTTCCTGGAGGGCCGGAGTCCTGCAGAGTTTAGATTCAACCCTAATTAAACACACCTCATCCAACTAATCAAGTCCTTCAGGCTTATTTGAAAACTACATGGTATGTGTGCTGGAGCAGAGGTGGAACAAAACTCTGCAGGGCTCCGGCCCTCCAGGAATTGAGTTTGACACTAGGGATGTAACGATTAACCGCGAGCCGGTTTAAAATCGATTCAAATATGTGACGATTCAAATCGGTTGAGATGCTAAACAAATCGCGATTCATCTAGGGGTAGGAGTTTATATGAATGCATGTCTGAGGGGAACTTACTGTCTTTAGAAAAGTTTAGATGGTTTTTTTCTTTTCATCTTACCCCTGTATAATGCATATTAAAGTTCATAAGTGCAGCGCTACACTTTAAGCGCCACCTGCTGGCAGAGAGTGAATCTGCGTCTTGTTCAGCTCTGCTGTTTCATGCAGATATTTTTATGTATAGTTTCACAAAACTGAACTCAAACCATTCTGTTTTTGCTTCAAAATTTCTAAATTATACAATCTAATTTAAATTAAAAACTGCTGATGTTGCATCTTTGTTTGGATCATGATTAAAATGCAGTGGTTGCCTCTAATTTTAAATGGAAAGAGCACAGACAAAGCCTTATTTTGTTTATATTAAGAGATTTATTTTATTTGTGTTACTTATTTATATGATTTGGGGCTTGTTTTAAAATTTCAATTTAGTTTTGTTATTTACATTTACATTCTATTTCAACTTTTATCCGAAGCTACTTACAAATGAGGACAATAGAAGCAATCAAAACCAACAAAAGAGCAATAATATGCAAGTGCTATATTAGTATATTATTATAGTTATATTATAATTTCACAAAGAAATGTACAGCATTTCGTCCAAGCAATAATAAAAGAACACATTTAATTCATAATTTTTCTTATAAAAATAAAAATCGTGAATCGATTCGTGAGTTGAGTGAATCGTTACATCCCTATTTGACACCCCTGCTTTAAAATATCTCCTACAGGTTTGAATTGAAATAAGAGTGAATAAATGATGAACATTTTCATTTTTGAGTAATTGTTTTTTTTTACTTTAAGGTGAAGATCTGCTGAGCTTCAATCTCAAGCTGGAGTGTTCTGAGCATGGAAACCCAGAGAAGCACAGAGACAGATAACATCCTGAAACTGACGAGCCAGTATGAGGTTGCTGCCGCTTGCAATAAAGATGATGGAGAGCAGAACAAACAGGAAAAAAGGTGAGTATTGTTTTTGGTCAAGTGTATCTGATTTTGATCTAGTTACCTTTTCAGTAAAAATGCACTCATCCTTCTCTGATAAGTAAAATAATCTAATTTTAAATTCTGATTTGCGGCCACACTTCTGCTGTCAGTGATGAAAGCACATTTACATTGGCTCTTCTTGGATCTGGTTTTCAGAATGAAAGGTCACAGCACAATTAATGGCCTGAGTTAACCTGACTAGATATGATGCTCCTGCTTTTTGGGGGTCTTCTTCTGTGCAGATGGATTTTATGATGCAAGTGTAATATATGATGCAATATAATTCCCGACAGATGAAAGGAAACATTTTTATTTATGGGGGAATCTCATAAAATCCTAACCTTTCTAGTCATCGCCATAGGACAATCTCATTTTTATTACTATAATAAAAAACAGACAAACAAAATTCTTATTCTCATTACTGGAATAGGGGAAAATGTATAATTTACATAGTAAAATGTTTACTCAACAGCATTTTTAGTTGTATTTGTTGCATTTATTTATACTTATTTAAATAATAAAATTACAATATATTTTTTAAACAAAATATAACTTTTTTGATTTAAGGGAGAAATGTTCTGGACATATTTTCTTGAAATTCACTCATAAGAAAAAAAAAACAGTTAATGTAATAAACAAATAACTTAAGAAATATTAAATATGATCATTATAATTAAGATATTCTTTAATGTTAAGCACCGGCACTGCCGTTTATTTTATTTCAAATGAATACATTAAAATACTTGTGAATTCAAACTTCAGAGACTGAAGGTCAAAGGTCAGATAGAGTGTATACTAAATTATTTTATTTATTTGAACTGTTTGTATTATTTTACATTTATTTTTAATTTAAATGCTGCCTGGACAATGTCTAATATCTTTCATGCATATTTTTTGTACTTTGTGTGTTTTATGTTATACTTGATTAATAAACCACAAAATTTGTATTTTTCAGTATTTTTCAGTATTTTTAAGTTTTATGATTAAATTTAATACTTAAGATCAGGAGTTCCTAAATGGAAGTATGAACAATAGTAATGCTTTGCATGCACAACTAATTAGACAATTTAAATTATATTGTTTACTGATGAAAGCTGAAAAAGTAACAGAGGAACTCTCTGTGAGTAGCAAGAAGGAAGAAAGTGTTGGGTATCGAAAGTGCAAGAGATGAATTTGTATGTGTGTGTGTGTGTGTGTGAGTGTGTGGGGGTGGGTGGATGGATGAGGGTGTGTTTGTGGTTTTTTACACTATTGACCTTCTTTAGCTTCTGTTTCAAAACTATGATGAACAAAGAGTCAGGCTTACAGACTAAGAGATAAATGCTCATGTGAGTAATGATCGACATTAGAGTGCATCTACCAATGTGAATTTACTGAAATGTTCTCAAGGGACTCGACATGTTTCACATTTTACCCTGCATCCAACACAAACCATTAGGACGGCTCAATTTGTCTTTATGTCTTGTTTACAGTTACTTTATGATTTTAGCTCTTTGTCTTGTGGCTCACACAGACAGTATGCAAACACACAATATTCAAAAGACTCAGTGTATCACTCAACCATTTCCCACCGTCATGAATACACTGTTCGTGGGTTTGTCAGCGGAAGGACCGTTTCTGGGAAAGAGCGTATGAGAAGGACCTTTCAAAACACTCTTATCTCAGTTGCAAAAATATCTTAAGACATCTATGATCACATCCTAAACTGTTGGTCAATTTAAAGTTCCCATAATGGTTCATTTATTTACTTTATGACTTCAAAAGTATGTCTCATTGTAAATGCTTTATCCCAGTGAGAAAAGTTTAGAATATGAACGTTTGGTAAACTAATATGATGTAGCCTGCTAAATGTCCTCAATTTGTAATGATAGATAGATAGATAGATAGATAGATAGATAGATAGATAGCTCAAGAATAATATTTTTTCTGCTTTTTTTCACCCAGTCAAACCACAAAAAGAAAAAAAAAATTAGTAATGTATTTTTATACTTGTGAAATATAATATATATATTTTTCATTAAATGTAGTTTAACATTTAATGAAATATAAAAATGCTAATACATAAATTAATGTTATATAATAAATGAATATTAAAAATAATATATATTAGATTATTTATAAAATATTGTTTTTTTTTGTTTGTTTTTTTTAAATCCACCCAAAATGAAGAATATGCTTTTAAAATATACAGCTATAATATAACTCATAAACACAGTTTTGCTAATTGGTTTGTCGTTTTAATGCTACTGATGCATCCAAGACTGACAAGTCATTTTTGCAGTCAACTTTAGTATAATAGATGTTTTTATCCTGGTGACAGATCAGCACAATTTGCAACAATGTAAAACATATCACAGAAAACTTAACATTTAAGTATGTAAGGCATATAAAATATATATAAGATGAACATATGTACGATTTTTAGTGACAACACAAAACTCTCTGACAAAAGACAGAAGTGATTACTAACTAATAGAGTGTTTTGTTCTTTTACACTACCGTTCAAAAATTTGGGATCAGTCATTATTTTAAAAATATTATTACTTTTATTCAGTAAAGATGCATTAAATTGATCAAAAGTGACAGTGAAGACATTTATACTGTTACAAAAGATTTCTATTTCAACTAAATGCAGTTCTTTTGAACATTCTATTCATAAAAAAAATCAGTTTGCACAAAAATATTAAACATTACAGTTGTTTTCAACATCAAGAATAAAAAGAAATGTCTTGAGCAGCAAACCAAAATATTAGAATGATTTCTGAAGGATCATGTGACACTGGAGACTGGAGTAATGATGCTGAAAAATTTAGCTTTGCATCACAGGAATAAATTATATTTTAGAATTTATTCAAATAGAAAACACTTATTTGGAATTGTAATAATATTTCACAATACTTTATGCAGTTTTTTATCAAATAAATACAGCCTTGGTGAGACTTTTTTTTTTTTTTTTTTGAAAACACTCCAAATCTAACCAACCCCAATCTTCTAAACAGTAGTGTATTTTTTTTTAAAGCATTTAATGCACAGCAGAACTTTACACATTCAACTGAAACATCCTATCTACTCACTGTCCACTTGTCAAAGTGTGATATCTCTGTTATTTTGTCCTCCTCTCCAGCGGTTTCTCAGTTTAAGCATCACCCTGCTGATGGGCTCAGTGTACTGCTTGTTGGCCAGTCCCAGTATGAGCGGAATGACAGCCATGCTTCCGATTCCCGTACAGGACATGATGATGTACAGAGTAGAGTTTGGCAAGCTCACCCCGGTCTGCAGAGCCGTCACAGACATGAGCTGGTAGATGATATACGGCACCCAGCAGACCAGAAACGTGAGAGACACAGCAGCCATGCATTTGGCGTAGCGCATGTTAAGTTGCTGCTCATGGTCAGATGGCTTCTGCTGCTGCTGAAGACGGTCCACGGCGCGGTGGAGCTTACAGATGTTCTGCAGCTGCTTGCGCGCGATCCACAACACCCGTCCCATCATGGCTACAATGGACAGCATGGCCGGAAGCACCAGTCCGCACACTTCCAAATAAATAAAGGCCTTGGGAAAAACCTGTTTGTAGGAGCAAACCTCATCCTCTTTGGAAGAGTTACGAGATGTGGTTGATCTCAAGAACGTCTCGTTTGAGTCTGAGCTCTTGTAGGCACTGGGTTCAACCCAGTTATTCCATCCAAAGGCAGGAAGTGATGCGTACAGCAATGGCGGGAGCCAGACGATCAACAAGGCCAGTGGGAAGCAGCGGTGAACCCAGAACTGGCTGTGATGGAGCGGGCTGACGATGCACAGGTAGCGTTCGTAATGCACCATCACCAGATTGAAGAGGAACGATAGGAACAGAAAGTTTGGGAAGATGTACATCACCAAGCAGTGCTTGAAATCCAGCTGCCGGTCGAGCGTCATGCGGGGAATGAAGGGCAGGGTGATGCCAGTGCACAAGTCGGCCACCAGCAAGCTCAGGAAGAAGTAATTTGGGGTGTTATGCAGCTGACGGTTGCAGGCGATGCCTATTATGATGAAGAGGTTGGAGAAGATGATGATTGAAGACAGCGGCACTGTCAGATAGAAGATCAATTTCTCTCTGCTCAGCTTTTCGAACGGATCCATGATGGAGAACTGTTCCCCGCTGGACTAAACCAGACTACCTCCTCCATCCACTGTGAGGGTGAGTCCTGAAAACATACGGAATATATAGTAAACAGGTCTGAATTAATATATCAGTTCATTTGCTTGCACACATAATCATTCGTCTCAGCACTAGCGGTTTGTTTTATTTCCCTTTTATATAAGACAGAGTTAGAGAGAGTTAACATCTGACCCACTTAAAATGAATTCAAGGAACAGGTCACACACACACACACACAATGAAAACTCTCTCATGATTTACGCATCCTAACTTCATTCCAAAACCATATGCTGTTGTTTATTTCTGTGGAACAGTGTTATTTTAGTATCATTTCTGCTATCTTAGTATTTATTAATATTTTGAATTAGTCTTTATTTTTCATTGTTCTTGTTCATTACAAAGTTTTAATAATTTTGTTGTATGCCTGTCACGCTCGATACTTATAAATGAGCGCACGACGAAATCCACAAGGAACACAGGAAAATCACTAGAATCAACGGAGCACAAAACATAGATATGAACAATAACCTGCATCACTGAACAGAACAGGGAGTATAAATACAAAAGGCACTAATAGAACACGGGTGAAATAACTGAGAGAACACAGAGGGAAAACTAGGTTAAATGAAAACTGACACAGAAAACAGTTTAGTTTTCATTTTTTATTTCAGTATCAGTTTTATTATAGTTTAAATTTTAGTCCTTTAACTTTTTTGCCTTTTCAACTAACTGAAATAAAATAAGTTTAAGTATTTTTTAATTATTTTTTTACTTCTGCAAATGTTTAATTTATTTCAATTAACACATTTGTTTTCGTATTTTCAATTTTAGCTTTAGTTAACAATAACAACACTGTTGTGGAACAAATAAATGAATAGATATTCAGTAGTCTTTTCCAATGCATGTAATTTATATATATATATATATATATATATATATATATATACATATATATACACACAGTACCTGTGACCAGTGACAATAAAGGCTACTACAACTATATATATATATATATATATATATATATATATATATATATATATATATATATATATAATTTTTTTTTTTCAGAAATGTTTTGTAATTTTTTAAATATTTTTTATATTCAGTTTCTTGATAAAATTATATAAATGCTTCATTAATAGTTTCTATGACCTGCATGCTATTTTTCTAGACTTCTCAACAGCATACAAAGTTTTTGCAAGGAACAGAGTGAAATTTAAGTCACTGGCATTATTTGAGTTGGCTTTTGGTTCCTCATATTAGTAGCTTTTGAAAGGGTAACATCTCTGTGACAGCTTTTGTGCCATTTACTCTGAGAGTGCTGGAAAGATTGTTTTTATTATTTAAACTGTATTGTATGATGTTGAGAAGTGCATTAACAAAGCTCTGAAATTGTTGATAGATCATATGGGTTTATAACAACATGAGGGTCATTAAAAAATGACAGAATTTTCATTTAATTCCTTTAACATCTGAACATTTTGAATTCAATATCCAAAATAATCATTCTGTTAGCAGTTGACTTTTATACTGGTCAAAATATCAGCCGTTTCTTTATCATGATGCACAACTGACACTCGGAAACATTCAAGCTTATTGTGCTAGATGCAGTAAAGATAGAGAATGTGGATAAAAACCACAACCAAATCTTCCTGACCACATAGTATCACAGAGAGCGTATTTAACTTTCTTGCAAGTCTTAATAAGCCAGTGCTGCACAACTGCATTCAGCTAACATTTAAATATTCATATAGGTTCATGTTTCCATTGTATTTAACAATGGTGGCATGATGGCTATCAAATGTCCATCACTAGACAAGCCAACTTTCCTCTTCATTCAAGGTGAAACTGAAGTTCAGTGATGCTTAATGTTGAACTTGGTCTTTGATTTTACTTTTTCCTTCAATATAATGAACGATTCACTCATTGAAAATCAGTACAAACAATATAATCAAATAATCTTACTATTATAAAACAATTATAGAGACAGTTAAGAGATTCAATGCTTTTTTATGCATGAGTTTTCCCAAACCAATTCAAAACATACAGTGGGGTCTAAACATCAGGGATCACAATTTTTATTTAAACCTGGACGCAAACATAAAGTTTAAGATCTAAATGAAGCAGACATAATACTCTACATATTTTCTAGGTCACTAGTAAGTAAATATGAATTGTTCATGTGACTTTTTGTAGAAATTTTTCATTGAAGCTCTTTGGATCATCTCAAATCCTGCTGGAGAACATGAACATCTCCAGTTCTGTAGTCATTAAAGCAAAGACATTCAGATTTTTTACTTAAATTATTATTTTGACAGTATAATTTGTAATGTAAAATGTTGTTTTAAATGAACAAAAGATGCAAAATATGAACGTTTAAGTAGTGGAATCAGACGTTCGTATCCTAGTGCACTTTAAATGCTTCGCTGACTTGAACGAGGCTTTAAAAGAAAAATGTCTTCCAAACACTCACCTGACAAATAAAGTTAATCTTCATACAACAGACCTTCATGGGATGTCACAGCCATGTGTGAATCAGTGATCTGGACTCTTTCTGTGTTCCTGTCCTCTTTCTCTGCACATCAGCAGCTTTGTGGACGAAGATCTGAGCAGTGCTCACAGAAGTCAAAGAGCTCGAGCAGGATGCTTCTTAAAGCGACAGTGACCTCATTCTGACTTTGGCCATGAAGCATCACAGGAGAGGTATTTCAACTCAGGAAGCCAGAGTTTACACTCGATTTATGAGAGAGATGTGGGAGGCATGGAAACATGCAATGCTGATATCTAATTGTATATTTCTATCATAAAAATGGTCAAAGTTTAATCACATTTATGAGGTAGTTTGTATAACTTGTATAAACTAAAAAGAGAGTGTTGCACATCAATTTGTAGGCTACTACTAAATTAACTACTACTGCTGCTACTAAACTAGATGGATAGTTCACACAAAAATTAAAATTTTACTCATTCTCATGTCATTCCAACCCTATAATTTCTTCTGTGAAGCACAAAACGAAACATTAGGGAAAATGTCTGAGATGTTCTTTTCTATTTACAATGAAAGTAGAAGCTGATTTACAGTAAATGTTCAAAAGTTTGGAGTTTTTGAAAGAAGTCTCACCAAGGGTGCATTTATTTGATCAAGAATACACTAAAACCATAAAATCGTGAAATATTATTACAATTTTAAGTAACTGTTTTCTATTCGAATATATTTAAAAATGTAATTTATTCCTGTGATGCAATCCTGAATTTTCAGCATCATTACTCCAGTCTTCAGTGTCACATGATCCTTCAGAAATCATTCTAATAGGCGGATTTGCAGCATTTATTAAACATTTATTTTTGGCTTTTTTTGATGAATAGAAAGTTATTTTGTAATATTAAAAATGTTTTTACTATTACTTTTGACTAATTGAATGTGTCACTTCTGAATAGAAGCAATAATTTCTTTTAAAAAACAAAACATAGTAACCCAATCTTTTGCACGGTACGATAATCCAAAATTGAAAATGGCAGCATTAAAGTATAATAATTGTAGTTGATATGAGCCATGCACTATATTTCACATCTTCCGAAGACATACGATATTAAATATTAGGTCATTATTCACTTTTTCTGTGTGACAGGCAAAATGAAAATTGCTGTCAGTAACGTCAAACCTGCCGTGACATGTCTACATCCGCCATCGTTTTTGCTTTAAATTTAATATGATGACAAAATGTTCATTTTGGGTGTAATTTGGAATGCATTGTGTCTTAAATACATGCAAGTGTTCTTTACTTACTGTACTTCTTTAGTCTGCACAATCTCTACTGTACTCTAACAGCAGCGATGTATGAGAACAGCATTCAGTTTGCTGAGAAAAAGCAGGCGTGTGACAGTCAGGCTTGTTTTGCCTGGTGCCACAGCAAACACATTTATCAACCTTTGTGTCATTTTCCTGGTTCCCCTCGGATGGCCTCATTCCTGAGATATGCAGCGTCACAAGTGCAGAAACACACACATCGGTGTATGCACACGCTCCTTGGAAAAACACATAAAAAGAAGTGGCGTGTTACGTAATTACAGATGCATTGTGCTGGTTTAGCTGGGGTGAGGCATGAGGACAGGAAATGGACACTTGGACGTTCTGTGGCTGTTTTCCTGAGTGGTCAGAAGTGAAACACAGTTAGGGATGGAAGACATCGGTCATCTGAAATCAGAGATTTCCAGACATCTGGACAGAAAGAGTTATGGTTACATAACAAACAGTTTCCAAACTTGCGTGATTGTTCAAGGTATATTTTTGGCCATGTGAGAACGTAAAGGTCTTAAAGGGATATGTACACGTAGTTATAATTTCTTTAACACAAAATAAAATAGTAAGATAGGGATGGTGAGTAAATGATCACACAAACTATGATTTTAAAAGCTTATTTAGAACTAGATTTCTTTTACATTTGTGGTTTTTAGAATTTCACAAGGGTTTTTACTAGGGAAGGCTTCATTTATTTGATCTAAATATTTTTTATTACAGTTTAAAATAACTATTTTCTATTTAAATATATTTGAAAATGTAATTTATTCCTGTGATGCAAAGCTGAATTTTCAGCATCATTACTCCAGTCTTCAGTGTCACGTGATCCTTCAGAAATCATTCTAATATGCTGATTTGCTGCTCAACAAACATTTCTTATTATTATCAATATTTAAAACAGTTGTGCTGCATAATAGTTTTGTGGAAACTGTAATTTTTTTCTGACGTTTCATTATTCTTTGATGAATGGAAAGTTCAAGTTAATGCATCCTTGCTGAATAAAAGTATTAATTTATTTTAAAAATCTTAGTGAGCCCCAAACTTTTGAACAGAAGTTTATATACATTTACATTTTAGCCAACATTTATGAATTTATAAATAATATTTAGTTTTTATACAACTGTAAACATAAAAAATATATATTGTAAAATGGATATTTATAGAAAAGTAGCTTCACTATATAATGTTAAATTTAACTGTAAAACTTCACGTTGGTAATATTTTTAAAGACTATATAGTTATATCTCTGAATATATTAAAATATTAATTTATTTAGCTTGAGATGGTGGAAACCATGATTTTGGAAGGTTCAAAAGAACTGTATTTATTAACTTTTTTGTAACATACATTTTTTTTTACTGTCACTTTTGACTAATTTTGTGTGTCCTTACGGGAACAAAATAATAATAATAATAATAATTATTATTATATATATATATATATATATATATATATATATATATATATATATATATATATATATAATATATATATATATATATATATATATATATATACACAGTACATGTCAAAAGTTTGGAAACATATTTTTAATGTTTTTGAAAGAAGTTTCTTCTGCTTCTATCAACTTCTATCAAAGTTGGAAACAGTTCTGCTGCTTAATATTTTTTCAGAACATGTGATACTTTTTTAGGATACTTTGATGAATAAAAAGTAAAAAAAATAAAAAAAGAAGCTATGTTTTTAAAATATAAATATTTTGTAATAACAATATACACTACTGGTCAGTAATTTGGGGTCAGTATTTTTTTTCTTTCTTTTTTTAAATAAAATCAATACTTTTATTCAGCAAGGATGTGTTAAATTGATGAAAAGTGATAGTAAAGAAAATATATTATTAGAATATATATTATTAGATTATTTTTTTTTTTGAATAAATGTAGTTCTTTTTAACCTTTTATTCATCAAATATATTAGACAGCAGAACTGTTTCCAACACTCATAATAAATCAGAATATTAGAATGATTTCTAAAATGATCATGTGATAGACTGAATGTTACATGTGACACTGAAGGCTTGAGTTATGATGCTGAAAATTCAGCTTTGCATCACAGGAATAAATAATTTTTTTTAAAATATACTCAAATAGAAAAACTGTTATTTTAAGTTGTAATAATATTTCACAATATTACTGTTTTTTCTGTATTTTTGATCAAATAAATGCAGGCTTGATGAGCAGAAGAGACTTCTTTCAAAAACATTAAAAATAGTAATGTTTCCAAACTTTTGACCTGTACTGTATATATGTGTGTGTGTGTGTGTGTAAAATAATCTACTGACAAAAAAGCCCATCGTCAAGTCGCTATATTCTGTCTCTATATTGCATCCTTTATGTAAGTATATGGGTTTATTTCACCCTTTTTATCATCTACCAGGCAAAGATGGTAAGTTAGATCAATAATAAAAAATAATAATAATAGCACACCTCTCCTCACCAAGCCACATGATTTGAGGCATAATTTATTACTTCATCAAAGCTTAATGTTTAGTAGTTGTAAGTTGTTTGTACCTGTGATGTTTATAATAATGGGTTCAATATAATATGACATTAAATATAAATAATTTTTTACTTTAAAAATGGCTACTGTCTTGTACAAATGACATACAAAGTGTGAAAAAATCAAAACATCAGCTGTCAGACAAGTTGGACAACACAGAGTTACTGTGTGTATGTGTTTGGCTTCAGAAAAACCAGGAGCGCAAAGGTTGATGGTGTCCTTTTATAAAGCCTATTTTTCTTCCCAGTAGCCTTTCCAGTGGACCTCTGTAGTAAATATATACGCCCAGAAGCTATAAAAAGAGAAAAATGTTTAACCACAAATTTTATACATGCCAAATGCAGCAGTGACAAGCATTAAGAGCAGGAAATAGAGTAAAGGCCAAGCACTTCACGTCAGCCAAATGACTTTACCATGGCTTTTTGCAGTAGGATATACCCATTTGACAAACACAAAACTCAAAGTAATTACTATAAAAAACCCATCATACAAAATATCCACGAGTGCAGAGACAATATATCCTACAGCTGTCTTTAAATAACATGTTGGCAGTGTGTACACCGTATGCTTCAATGATTTGTTAACAAGAAACTGTGTTAATGTCTGTTTGTAGTGGGTTGCACTTCCCTGTATTGCATGTGAATCTTTACACCTGTAATATAAACTCTGTTTTGTTTTATTATTTTGTGGTTTTATTTAATTCATTAACCGAGGCCTAGACGGTTATTGGCTGGTTATGAAATTACTCCTAATTTTGTGATAATATCACAGTCCTGCTTTATGTTATTTAAGTGATTATATTATCATCAGGGCATTTTTATCAAATCTTTTTATGCTAGAGATTTTTACTTAAAAGTGCATTGACCTCAGCAGTTATTTTTTGTGTTTAGTTATATAATGGCTATTTAACTTCATACCCAAAGCATTTGGAGCATCAATATTTGCTGTCAAAAGCAGTTTTGCGAGGGAACTGAGTTTGATGAGTGCACAGCACCATCTAGTGAATAGTTTAATGAATACAGCACCATTCTAGAGAAGTGGTTAGCAACGGGTTACCTGGTGAGAGTTATCTGTTAGCATTTCCATTCTCGGTACAATTTGTACCTCACATTTATCAATATTAGCTAGATAGCTTTCTAAATTAGTCATTCCATTCTGAAATTTCAAGCATGTCAGCTATAGAGAATTGCCTCCAATGTTTCATCAATAATTGTTCATGCAATTTTCATGACCTCATATTAATTTAGAGCTCATTTGGAATATTTTAAAATAACAATTCAAAAGTGATTTAATGCTTCAAGATCATTGAAGTGAACTAGTTGAAAAAGAAAAAAAGTCAAATACAAGTTACAGCATCTAAAACATAAACTGAAATATATGCATTTTAACCTAAAATCCTCAATTTGAATGAATGAATGAATGAATGAATAATGTCTCTTAGTTTACAATAAAAATTATTTTATGAATTTCCATTAGTAAACTACCCTTCTTTAAGCATTAATATTTCGGTTGCGTTTTTACTCTTTGACCAATAGAGGGCAGCCTTTGACCATATTTCAATTTAAAGTGGTTTTCAGAAAAAAAGCACAAACTTTTACCATGTTTATCATGTTGATTCATATATAAATATATAAAATATAAGTAATGAGAGCTTCTTGTATAAGCTAGCTGGGTTCATTTATTACGTATACAAAATATTCGAGGCTGTATTATGGAGTTATTTTGTGATATTAATGAATGCATGTACAATCCAGAGAATTTGTATTGCATTCTTGTAGTTATTACAACTTTTGTGAAAGCAAAACAATCTACAATATTCTGAAAAGTGAAGCCTGAATGACAGCTTACACACCAAACACAACTTTTGATTTTATCCAGCATTAATTAAAAGAAGAGGTGGCAGAAACAGCATTGTCTCAGTCTGAATTGGATTGTGACTTAAGCACATTCCCACTGTCCTCTTGAAAGGCAGTTGTATATCCATAGAGCATGAGGCCCTCGCTATAACCGACCCCTTTGAAAGGGCTGCCAAATGTCGACTTTGAATCAAATTCCACACATCATTGCCGCCCATGGCTTTTGTGTTGGGATTAAAGGGATGATGGTTATTGCTGCAAAGCCCCTGGATTTTAAATGTCAGCTTTCTTAACACCAAACACAATTGTGTCTTAATGTCCACTCGTAACTTGAGCTTGACCTTTGACCGCCCGATTCCTGAATCTGTTTTTCTCAGATACTGCCTAAAAATGGCATTAAAACAACTAGACGTACAGCAACAGAACAAAATAGAAATATATATATGATCCTGATGAAGCTTTTCCCACTAAATCGCTCTTTCTCTCTCTGTTTATTCATATGTTTCTTATATAAGAACATTGACTGATGAGGAAACAATCTGGGATTTTCAAGATTTAAATGCTTGGTTTTATGATGAGCTCTGTAGTTTTTATTGTGGAAGTTAAAACATACGGTATAATGCAATGCAATATAATGATGATTTAGAGATGAACAAATAAACGTTCATCAAAAGCTTGATTACAGTATTTGATATTCACATTAAAATATGATTTTTCCAAATGATTATGTATTGATAAGTAAAACTAAGCTGCTTTAATCCAGTAAATGTTAATCTTGAAATATTAAAGATGTTCTTACATTTACGTTATAAACATCAGTAATGATTTCACAGCAAAAAGACAAGTGAACCACGAGCTGAAACAGGATGTTTAATTATACTAAAAGGCCTTTTACTTGCTAAAAAAGTATAAACTATCAATTAGACGGTACTGTATGTAGTAGATTGTGACAGCAGTTTTCATCATGTCGATAATTTAATTTAATTTATTAAAATAATAATTTAGAGGCCTTAGAAATATGCATATCAAATATGATACAGCAGGGTTTTATAGGGTTATGTACATTTGTAGTTTGTATAATGGAAACTTGTTGTTTTCATAATTGATTTTTTTAGTACATATGGTCAGAACAGAGGTCACACATGAAACCAGAGGGGATATATGCGTCTGCTGAGCTGTGGAATGAGTTGAGTGTAATTCAGTCATCAGTGACAGGATGTTCTGATTCACGTCTGTATCAAATGGCCCCCTGGGAATTTTGGGCAGTCACAGACGTCCCCTCTCAGCACCTGCGGATTTAAGTGACCGAGGAAACCCAGACATGAGCGGCATGGCCCGACCCCGGATCTCTCTTCCACAGAGGCCTTTTTGTGGTCCGATGGCCCCCAGCAGTTCTGGTGATGAGCATCGGCCGAGTATCTCAGAACCATTTCCCATTTTCCCTGTTCCCTCTCAAATTACAGCTAAGAACACAGCAGCAAAGTGTAAAATGATGGAGCCTGGGTACAAGTCTGGGGATTATGTGTTTAAAAATATAATATTAAAGGAACAGTTCACCCAAAAATTAAAATTTACTGAAAACATACTCACCCTCAGGCCATCCAAGATGAGTTTGTTTCTTCATCAGAACAGATTTGGAGAAATGTAGCATTGCATCACTTGCTCACCAGTGGATGCTTTGCAGTGAATGGGTGCCGTCAGAATGAGAGTCCAAACAGCTGATAAAAACAGCACAATAATCCACACGACTCTAGTCCACCAATTAATGTCTTGTGAAGTAAAAAGCTGAGAGTTTGTAAGAAACAAATCCATCAAGATGTTTTTAACTTCAAACCATCACTTCTGTCCAAAACACTAGTCCATAATCCATAATACCGCTTCCTCCAGTGAAAAAATCGATCTGTTGTTGTCCCCTCGCATCAAAATCCACCCACATATTTGTTTAGAACTGCTTTGGGCTGTTTTCACTTATAGATGGTGCTTGATCTGTGCATATTTCTTTCCTGATTCAGATGAGATTACTTTTTAATTATTATGGATTATTATTACTCAACATATGTGATACCATCGATAATATATAAGTCTGATTACAATATTAGGCTGTCGTGTGGTATTGTTCTATTATTAAAAGCACATTAATCTGAAGACATGATCAAAAAGTCAGCAACAAATCAAGATTTTACTGTTCAACAAAACATCGTCATAAGAGCGATGTAACATAAAATGTCACACGAACATCAGCTTAATGCTACCTAAGTTTGGCATTGAGGCACAATGCCTCTCTTGTAGCCAGTCTGCACAAGGGATAGACTGCTTTCAAGCCCTTTTGTTCTCCCAGGGCACATTATCGGATTATCCCGATTCCAAATGAAGGGGAAGAGTGAAGAGCATTGGAGCAGGGCATGATGGGACATTATGTCAATGTGCTGGAACACTTTGAGAGGAAGGAAGCCCAGGTCCATCCAGACAGATGCCCAAATGCATAACAGCCCCTTTTCAAGGTGATGTAGGATTCCATAGAAAAGAAAACGAGGAGAGTGGGATGGAAAAATGCAAGCTCTGTCTGCTCAAGACCCCAACACAAAACAAAACATGACGAGGCCTGTCATTCTCCACTGTTGTGGTATTACCATCTCTCGGAAAAGTCGGGCAAAAGAATGTACACAAAGATCAATGACAACAACTTAAATCCTGCCAGCCTAACCTTCCCAAAACATGTCAGGAGTAGAAATGAAAGGATTTTCCGAGCTTCATTTTCTTGCGTGGTGCAAAAATAGGAATATTGCCTGCAGGACCAACATACTGGCTCCAAAGCGTCAACAATAAGCAGACAAAGGGCAAAACTCATAGGTATTGTGGTCAGATAATGATTCCAGGGCCCTCTGAAATATGAGAATGTTACATAACCTGTTCTTTTAGAATATACAGTAATAGAATAATTACAGCAAATTAATATCTCGTATGACTAATCCTTCAGTGGTACATTGTATATCACCTTTCTATATTCTTCCATCAGTGTGCAATAGTCTACTTTGCCACCCAAGACGCCTTTTATCTAGGCATGAAACATGAAAACATGAAACACATGGCACTGTACATTTTATGTGGTACACCTCCAACTAATTATTGATTGTGTTAGGACTTATATTGTTACAATTGCAGACTGTTTCTTAGCCATAAGACGACACAGAACAATGACACTGAAAAGCAGCCTATCTCTACTGCAGTCTTTTTAGGGACCAGACCAGAAGGTTATTTTCAAGCTGTGGAATGTGGAGTTTTATCTACAGCACACCTTTATTGCTTTGAAAACAGCCTAAACGGGCATGTTTCTATCTCTCTCACACACACACACGCAAACACATAGCACTGGCCTATAAACACAGTATAGATACAGTCAGGAACATATCATAAAATGGGGGCGTGGTCTAGTGGGGAAAAACAAATACTGTAGTCTCTATAGTTACCCATTCAGTGAAGATAAGACAAAACACTGTTATTGTGTTTTTTAAAAGTCAAATCATCTTTTTTATTATTATCAGTGCTGAAAACAGATCAATAGTGATACTCTTTTGCTGACTGTGCAGTATCATCACAGCATCAAATTAACATGCAAACTAATGCTCTTAGTGCATTTCATTTAATACCCAATCCAAGTAATTACACTCAGGCACGTTGCCAGTCAAGATAACTGGAATCGTCGATCAGAAACAGATAATCTACTCAGAACCTAGACCCAGAATCAAGCCAATACACAAATCATTTTACAGCTTTACTGTTTGAGCACTGTTGGTTTCCATGACTTCTCACATTGGAAAGTGGGTTATATGAATATGGATGGCTTAGGGCTTATCTTTAAGATCACATGCAGAAATGAGTTTGAAAGCTTGGTGATGTGTGAACCGATCCTCGAAAACATACTCCACAGTAAATGATTAAAGGAAAGATTTACCCCATAATTAACGGTTAGTTTTCTTACCCCATAGGTGATTAGTTTTTTCTTGTTTTGATCAAAAATCAAATACAATTTGGTGAGGTTTATGATGAGCTCTGTAGTTTTTATTGTGGAATAAAACACAAACACACACACGTTGTTACAGTTGCAGTGTTCCCAGCTAAACCCACAAAAAATAGTTTATAAATCTCTTGTTGTGCTATTTTATTACCAAATGTAAGATTCTTTTTATAGACTTGTTTTCTTTCAATTAGCACAGGTTTTGTTTTTCCTTTTTTGGATCTAATTGGTCATAGGCCTCATTTGATCTGAGTTTACATACCTTAGTTTTTGAGTGAAAAAATAATTATTTGTGGATAATCTTGGCAGTGTTCACTCAAAAACTGAGGTGCATAATCTCAGATCAACAAGACCAAAAAGACTGAATCCAAGATTTGTTGATAATATTGCATAATGAAAGATTTACAAGCAATTTTGCAGGTCATATTTGACAGGAAGCACCAGATTATGTAAAGGATTTTCAGCACAGCACAAGTGTTAAACCAAGAAAAAGAAAAAGAAAAAAACTTTGTGGTTGGTGCAACAATGACAATGATAAAAACACTCTGAAACAGAAGATTGTCTAGGAATTTTCTGTCTTCAGAAGAAAAATGACGGTCTGTTTTTATTTCTCTCAATTATGGCAATGTCATTCCTTTCAGTTAAGAAGCCTCAGCTGACCGTCTGAGCTCAACACTAATGGAATCACTGGTCAATGGGAAAAGGACAGAGGCAAATTGGACTCAGTAATGGGCTGAAAGAGGTGCTTTGATCCTTGACCTTGGCTATTGTGGCACTAATGTAGTTATCCTTCATTATGTGTTATTCCGCCTCTACGCTAATATGGTACATTTCCTTAAAAATGCCAACAGCAGAAAATGCACTAGTGTTCAGCCTGTTCTGACTCAAAACTAAAAGACCCTTTATTTGTGATTTGTGATTTGTGTTTTTTGCTTACTTTAACAGGTGAAAATTCATCTCAAAGCAGGACATATTACTGTGTAAGACTTGTTTGTGATGTTTTTGTGTGGCTGGTTTGCTTCAGATGGATGGGTAAACTTTAGTCCTGGAAATTTGGTCTTGAGAGGTCATAGCACTAAACATACTCAAAAAGTTTGGGCTTTGCTCCAAAGATAAAACCTCTCCAAACCGTTATCTACTAGCACTTCTATTTCAATCCACACAGACATTAAAACCCATCATGTGCTTACAGATATATTACACACTGTCACATAGCTAAAAGGCTTTTAATTTCAATCTACACTTTAGTCTACACTAAAGTGCCTACACTTTATTGAGCAATATTAAGAAATGTCACATAACACATTTTTTTTTTTTTTTTTTTTTACAAAATTATGTTCATTTTCATTAACATACAGAGCAAGTGTAGTCTGATTCACAAACAAATGGTTCTGTTGAACAGATTCTGTTTGATGAATCATTTTAATGAAACACTGGAATCAAACTCATAGTGTTTGTATTGTGAATCAGAGCCTAGAACCAGTTTTCTGTTATTTCATGCCATTAAAATAAAGAGTAAAAGATATGCTTTTGATAAATCTGACACAAGCATTTTATATGGTTTAAACAAAGTCCAGTTTTTTTTTTTTTTAAATCTTTTTAATGAATCATTTCAATGAAACACTGGAATCAGTTTCAAACTTAGTGTTTACAGTGTGAATCTGTGTATTGACCACAAAACCAGTCTTAAGTGTAAATTCTTCGAAATTGAGATTCATACATAATCTGAAAGCTGAATAAATAAGCTTTCCATTGGATCAGACCAATATTTGGCCGAGATACAACTATTTGAATATCTGGAATCTGAGGGTGCAAAAAAATCAAAATACTGAGAAAATCACCTTTGAGGTTGTCCAAATGAATTCTTATCAATGCATATTACTAATCAAAAATCAAGTTTTTATGTATTTCCGGTAGGCTCTTATGATTCTTTTTGATGAATCATTTTAACGAAACACAGGAATTGATCTCAAACTCAAAGTTTCTACAGTGTGAATCAGTCTAATGACTCCCTCACTAACTGAATCTTTAATATCTGAACAAGAACCTGTTTTGTATTATTTCATTACTTCTCTGACACAATATATCCATTTTGTTACCACAGTTTAAACAGAAAGCTCCCACTTCAGATTAAAAAAAGTTGCTGGACAGAATACATGCAAGTTCTTGAGGAAGGAAGTCATTATTTAAACTATTCCTTATCAGTCCATGCAATTCAACCATTCAGTCACAAGTGAAGTCTTATACAACAGCACAAACTCAACCACTAAAGCTGCTAGGAATAAATCGAGTGTCCACTCACATGCATTTTATGGCCAAAAGCTTTTACATGGTCCACTTTGCTTGCTGAATTAGTGATGTATTGATTCAGGGATTTAAATCGTCCATTACGTGTAATTAAAAAAGTGCTTTTTTCTGCTGGTAAAGGCGAACCATGAGCACACATTTTTAATCATGACACTGTTTATCTCTTTTTGACCACGAGAGACCAAGCTGTCTTCTATCCTATAAACAACAGAAAAGTCTTTCATTAAATCAGACAAGGCCGCTCTCTCTATTCTAAATCCATTGCGTGCTTTGAACATTCTAGCTAAATATTGGTTATGATGTAATATTCACATTTGCGCAACATACATTCATGCCTTCTCAAATACTAAACAGACTCTTGTTTTAATTAAATTTAGACACTGCTTACACTTAATGGTAAATCAAAACTCTTTATTTACTTTCTGAATGCACATTGCTGTCTTACTGTGAATGATTCATCTGTGCACATTATTCCAAAAAGTAGAAAAAAAATGCTCCAAAATAACTTTCTTTTTCAGCTGATTTCACTAATCTAATACTCACTTTTTTCTTAAGTAGTTCAGATTACATTATTAAAATAGGTTCTGAACACAATTTTATGTTGACTTCAAGGTGCACCACAGGATTCTGAGCTCTCTATCGATATCTCTGGTTGCAACATAAAACATCTTTCGTACTTTAATTTATTCTACATTTATAAAAATATTTAGGAACATCTGACACTACACATACTCACAAATTACAGTTAGAATTGTGTTGAGATTAAATTTCATACATAGATATTTCAGCTTAAATATATTTAATCATCTACAGTGAAATAGATATGTGACTAAGTACAGCTCGGTAATTTGGGTCTGTATAAAACCACCCAATTATTAGTGAATGAGACCTATTATTTTATTTTATTTATGTATAATTATGCAAAAGTCAATGAAATCCTGAATTTTTTGCCAAATCAAACCTGACAGCTCTGACTATAAATCATTATTGTATGCTTACTGTAGTGCCTTGAACTGACATTTTCATGTACTGGCTCAATATTTCATTCCTAACAGAAAATTAAACCAGAAATCCTGTCTTTTATAAATAGCAGTTGACCATTTGTTCGAGGTATTCTGGCTGGCATCTCAGGGTGTGAAGGTCATGCATAACCCCATCACAAATGGCACATTAAGTTGGAATGCACACTGAAAATTCCCAGCCAAGTTATTCTAGCCTCTGAACCTTTAATTTTAGGGTAGTAAATGAAAACAATGGCGGGATCAGTGACGGATCAGTAACTACTGATGTGTTGATTATATTGCTTTGATCTCACCGCTTACAACTTTGTTGACAACTAGAAAAGGAAAGTCCATAAAAACAAGTTGTCACGTGCAGTGTCGGGGAAAGTTACTTTTAAAAGTAATGCATTACAGTATTGCGTTATTCCCTAAAAAAGTAACTAATTAAGTTACTTAGTTACTTTTTATGGAAAGTAATGCATTACATTACTTTTGTGTTACTTTTGCATTACTTTTTAAATATGAGTGGGGCTTGATTGTTTTTAATATAAGAAGTTCTATTTATAGCAAATGTAAAAGCCCTTTCACAGCATAAGTGTAATGAATAAACCTCAGGCTGAAGGAAAAATAAATTCACATCTGTATAGTAGAACACATGAAGAAGGTTCAACACTCTTCAGCAATAAAAAAACAATGAAGCACAATTGTTAGTTTATCTAAAGTCATTTTTGCATATTAATATGGATTAACTGGATCATCAAGGGTCAGCAGCAAAGACACTGGTTAATAAAATGTGATCAGTTACATTTGTGTTATTTAACATATTTAATTATTGCAGGTTTTCGTCATATTCTGAGTTTGCATTTCACTGTTTTAATTCATTATGATGAATACTAATTTTTTTTTTTTTTTGCGAGTGGGATGAATTAATGCACATCCACATTTAGTCGAGAACTACAGTAACATCATGTTCACACAGCCCACACAATGGCTCTGTACTTTTTTGAAAAAGTAACTCAGATATTTTCTTGTAAATTAAAAAGTAATGCGTTACTTTACTAGTTACTTGAAAAAAGTAATCTGATTACGTAACTCGCGTTCCTTGTAATACCTTACCCCCAACACTGGTCACGTGGCCTTCATAAAGCCTAGATAGATAGATAGATAGATAGATAGATGGAAATTAATTTTTTTTTTATTGCGTAAATGACTATTTCTGTTATTTAAAATGTTACCAGTGCTTAAAGTCACTTGAATCTATAGTTAAATAGGTAGCTAGACAGATAGTGTAAAACCCACATGACTTGAAATCCTCTTTTGTACCTGCGCAGGTGTTTACGCAGTGAAACGCACCGCACATTACAAGTGCAGCGGCCTGTGTTTACACTGAACGCCAGTTGCGTTTCCTGAGGCTCCGGGAGTGTGTGCGCGCAGGTAGCGCGCGGCATGAGAGAGCGACAGTGGAGTTACATAATCCAGTTTTCAAACTTTTCCCCCTCACTCTCCAGTCCTTCCTACTCCCTCGTGCGTGATTCTGAATGGGAATTTTGTGGTCAAAGCGAACATCGCGCGCGAAGACGCCGACGCTGATGGAATAACGCCTGTTGGATCACTTTTGGGCTGAAATGCGCGTGAGTGTTTGATCAGAGCTCATACCTGGCGCGCTGACCTTCAGGAGGAATAATCACGAGAGCGCTCACGTTGAATGGGTCGGAAGGACGCTGACCTGAACCTGTCTGGATGGGATGCACCGTGAGCTTCATCTGCTGTGAAGACGATTTTCTGCAGATGCCTTTGGATCAGCATGTGGAGAAAAAGAAAGAGGAAAAGAGGCTTTTATCTAAGGTGGGTTGATGCAGGAATAACTAGTCCGTCGAAGGTTCTTGAAGCTGCTGTGAACTTGATACTGCAGCTATAACAGTATTTTGACGTTGATTTAACTTTTTTCTCTCACAGAAAGATGATTAATTGGTGCAGATGTTACATATTATTTTTTACTTTTTATTTTATTTATTTTTGTCGGTAAATAAATCAACCAGTCAAAACCATTTAAAAGTTTGGACACACTTATGGAGTGACCAAACAAATCAAAACGGTCTTTAGAGGTCTGACATTTAGCAGAAGCTGGGGGAAATGCCACCAAAAGTAAGAAAAAAAAAAAACAAATAAATAAAAAAAAGCCCAGGATATTTTAAATGTGGGAGCACACACAAATAAACATTATTTTATTTGTTTTTGTTTTACCTAAAGCTACTTCTGTATTTGATCTTATTTGTTTTATGAATATAACCCAATACTATTTACAGTTTAATAACTTGACTTAATTTATTTTTTCGATTTAAATTGATGACATTATACACTTTAAATATAAAAACTGGTCCTTAATTAATACATTTCTGACATTGGTGAACACCATGTGTGCTGGCTACTTGTTGACTGCTTTTTATTCAATATCTGATCAAACTTATCCATCTTACATTTTGGAAAGGCGCAATTTATGTTTATGTACAAAACTCATTTAAAGCATTTAAGCATACACCTTTAAAGGTCAAAAGAAAGTCAAGTGTGTCTGAACTTTTGATTGGTAGTGTGTTTAATGTGTTGACAGATGTTAGATTGTATCAACAACCCCACCTATACAGTTATGTATGAAAAACAAACCCAGAATCTTCTGTTCAGACCTCACAGGGAAAATAAACACAGTCTCCTACACGACCAGACAGTGAGAAATCAGGGCAAACCCAAGACTAAGTGAAGACAATACTGTTCTGTTCACATTTGGATCAATGAATGAGTTGCATCATTGCACAGTTTAATTACGAATGGAATCCAGATTGGAAATTTGTGCGTTCTTGCCTATTTATAGTTTAGGTCTTTTGTTAAATTTGATTATTATTTATTATTTCATTATTTAATTTTATTATTTCACATACTGAATGCATTCATATGTGCATCTTATTCATGGTTCATATTATTCTGAAAAGTATGTATAATGTGCTTAAAAACTGTTGGTTCACGTGATGCTTACATAATCAAAACTGACCAAATTCTTTTTATTTATTTATTTTTTGTTAGTAGTTTGGACACACCTATTTTTAATATATATATATATATATATATATATATATATATATATATATATATATATATATATATATATATATATGACATTATACATTTTTATGAATAAATATAAATATTTGTCTTCAAAAATTTGATTTCTGACACTGATGACTATCATGTAGGCTGGTTATTTGTTGATACGTACTGACCATATTTACATGCAAAATAGTTTATAAGCTCAAAAGCTATTGGTTCACATGTTTACATAATCAAAAGAATATCTGATTAATAATGGAATATTCTTGTACATGCAAACACAGTAAATTGTGAACACAGCTGGCTTATTGTCTCACATGGGGTTCCACAAATCTGGCCCACCCTTATATTTGTATGTTTTTGTAAAGCTGGCTTATTGCTGTTGAATTGCGTGCTATATTTCAGTTGAAAAGTTCACTGTGTGCACTGCTCAAAGATGTCTTACATGGGACTCTTCTGATGGGGTGGTCTGCTCTGGGTGGTGGGGTCAGATTTGGAAGGTCAGTCAGGGCGTTACTTGGGCCAGAAGGGCTAGAGCAACAAGCTCCACATTGTTGCTTTGCTCTCAGCCAGGGCACCAGTGTTCGTGGAGGAATGTTGCGCCTGTATCCTGATAGTCATCTTTCATTTTGGTAACAGTCTCACATGAGGTTCCACAAATCTGGCCCACCCTTATATTTGTATGTTTTTGTAAAGCTGGCTTATTGCTTTTATGATATGGTGGCAACCACAATATTATGACACAAATGTTTAATAAATATAATTATTTTTTATTTAATGAATGTCATTCCAAACCTGCACTGTAAAATGTGAACAGTTGGATCAATTTAATAAATTTACTTAAATTAGTAATCCACAACGTAACCCCCCCCCATTTATTTCCCACTTTAAATCAAGGCAATTTTAACAGGTCAAACTAATTTTACTAGGGATGCACAATAAATATCGGGACTATATTAATGCGCATCTCATCAGTAAAGCTGGTTCTGTAATCAGCGGTAAAACTCATGTGCGTGCTTTCACGTAGAGCAGCATTTACTACACAGAGCCGAGACGAGATGCACATTAATATACAAGTCCTGATATTTATCGTGCATCCCTAAATTTTACTGCAGCTCAACCCAAATTATTTACTTTTCCTCACTGAAAAACAATTGATGATGGAACTATTTTCACTTAAAAATTGCTAGTTAATTTGACAAATAATTACAAAGAAATGGCTAGCAGTGTTGGGGGGGTAGCAGGATTGGGAATAGACCACGAACCGGGATTTGAAGTCCGGTCACCCAAAGCACAATGGCACTATACGTCAGCGCGCTGCCCACGAGGCTATCGGCACAGACAGGAAAGCTACTTTTAAAAGTAATGCATTACAATATTGCATTACTCCCTAAAAAAGTAACTAATTATGTTACTTAGTTATTTTTTATGGAAAGAAATGCATTAAGTTACTTCTGCATTGCTTTTAATCTGCACTGTTTAAATCTGAGCTGGGCTACTTTGTTTTTAATATAAAAAGTTCAGTTTTTGAGTAAATGCTTGTTTACTTTTAGTCTAGAACTATAGTAACCATCATGTTTACACAGCGCACACAACACATCTGCACTCACTTCCGATTTCCTTTAGCATGGGGACAGGAGGGCTGTGGTACTTTACTGGTTATTTGAAAAAAGTAATCTGATTACATAACTTGCATTACTTGTAATGCATTATCCACCAACACTGATGGCAAGTAACATATTGAATAACATGTAAAATTTGGAAAAGTAGAAAGACTGAAATGGTATTTTCTTGTAAAACATACTCCAATTATCTCTGTTTTATTTACATCTTTGAAAATAAATTGTTACAGTTTATATGCATAAATCTGATCATTTCCACTATAATAATATGGCTTGAGGTTCTGTTTTCCACAAATCCCTAAAAAATTCAAAATTTAAGTTGGGTTAAAACATCAAAGATTCAAATATGACTTTTAAAAATATACTTTTATTAACATTGTTTGTAGCAGACTACATTACCAAATTTATGGTACATATAGCAGGCCAAATTGTTCAGTATGAATGCAGACTGATCATTCAGGAACAATTATTCTTGTTCAGTAAATTCTTGACATCATTAATACCTTGATCATCTATGCAAAGATAATTCAGTTTTATAAAATCTGTAAACTGCTCTATTACATTAGAAACATACAATCATCTCTTTGTAAAATATTTTGTTGTAGACTTTATGCAATTGTTTTTTTGTGGATACACAGACATATCTTTACATGGCTTTTTTATACTGCTTTTATGGTGTTTACTTACATAATTTGCTCATTATTTTATTGCAGTAGCCTTAAAATACCTTCCAGTTTTTGCCAGTAGGTAAAGCTGATGCTTATTGCATCCATTACTTTTCAACCAAAATGGCTTGAATGTACATTGGAGGCAGCATGACTTTAGATAACATCACAATGTTTGTAGATTTTTATAAACTTAGATGAAGGAAAATTTAGACTGCAAGAAATTGAGATTTGTTTGACTGTTGAATCACAACTCACTGCGGTCTCTCATCTGTTCCTAACTATCAGTGGCCAAATCTTCCAAGCACACTCTTAAGCTTGCTTTCATCCCTCCAGTGGGAATAAATCACACAGACAGTTGTGTGGTGGGATTAGAGAGGGGTGGGAGAGGCCGTCAGGAGAAGGGCCTGTGGAAATTCCAGGGATTTGCAGGGGAGTGACAGACTACAGTTACTTTCACCAGGTAAATCTATAGGAGAAACTGTGCGTGCTTGTTTATCAGACTGCTTGTAAGAGCATAGCATGGACACTTAACCTACTTTAGACAGCGTAATAGAGCACCGTTACCTTAATGCGACGTTGCAAGTCACACCTATAACTTCCCCTTTCAAACTTGTCAGGGCAAAAATGTGGGATTTTATGTGTTGTGGTCATGATTTGATTTGAGTTTGATAAATCTTGGGGCTGTTTTGGGGTTATGGAAAGATGCTTACTCTTGGCTAATCAGCACACTGTCTGTCTGCTTGCATTAGCAGGAAAGAAATGCCAAACACTTCTGGGAATATCTTATTCCGGTTTTTGCATCCAAACATCTTTGATGTCTTAATGTGTTTCCTATCTGCAAGAGTTTACGCCTGGAGTCTTGTGCGTATTTTTTTTTTTTTTTTTGCTTCTCTGTGTTAAAGAGGCATTGAACAGAATTGCAGAAATGTGACTTTTCAAACACGTTTCTAACACTGTCTGCAGTAGAGATTTTTGTAGGTTGACCTGGATGTCAACTGGATCACCCTGGCTCCTTCAGCATAAGCAAACTGTGTTTTTCCATTGGCTTTTGGATTATTGCAAAAAATAAATAGCAATAATTTATGATTCTTATGTGTTTTGTTCATCATGATAACCATCTTTTTTTAATTTGATGCCTAAATACTGTTGATAGAAGTAAAAATCTAAAGTCAGATAAAAACGACTATCACCATCAGTAAGCTTCCAACAACACTTTTAGTTTTCATTTAAAATCTAGTTGGAAAGTTGGAAAGTTTGAACGTGGAATTCTAATTCTAACTTGGAAAGATAGAAGAGTTTGTATGCGACAGAGCAGGCATTTGGCCAAAAACCCATTGACTTCAGGACGATAGAATTCTAAAATAAAATGCTAAAATTCATACTCGCTTCTGGGTTTAAGTAACACATTGGACTGATTAAAAAAAAAAACAGTTTACAATTCTGTTTGTTGTTGTAAAGAAATGACAATTTTATCATTATTTTCTCACCTTCATGTCATTCGAAACCTGCATGGTTTTATTTTTACAAAATTAAATGCACACATCATCAGTTACACACCTAATGCACGCAGTTTGCTATTTATTTTGTTGCAGTAGCATAAAAAAAAACATCATTTTTTTGGCAGCAAGTGAAAAAGCAAAAAAGAAACATGAAATTGTCCAATGCAACCATTTTATTTTCAACCAAAATTACACCATAGTTACAATTTACAGATTTCTAAGAATAATTATTACTACAGAATAACAGTA
This sequence comes from Cyprinus carpio, assembly GCF_018340385.1. NCBI lineage: Eukaryota > Metazoa > Chordata > Actinopteri > Cypriniformes > Cyprinidae > Cyprinus > Cyprinus carpio. The sequence continues at coordinate 26,046,641 of NC_056580.1, read as the reverse complement.
TTTATTATTACATTTTAATATTTAATTGTAAATAAAATCATGGTTTTATTTTTTTTCCAGACTTAATTCCTAGACTTCTTAAACGGATAGATCAGCCAAAAATGAAAACTGTCATCATTTTTTCACCTTGAACAGATATTTTGAATAATGCTGGTAACCAAACTGTTGCTGGTAGCCTTGGACATCCATATTGTGGAAAAAATACTATATTAAGACAATGGATAACAGAAACCGTTTGGTTACCCACATTCCGCAAAATATCTTCTTTTGTGCTCAAAAGAATAAAGAAACCTCATACAGGTTTGAAACAACTCGAGGGTGAGTAAATGATGATAGAATTTTCTTTTTTGGATCTTTACAAGTCATACAGTGGCATTTGTGTTAGGATTTTGGTATTTTTCTGTTTGGTAAAGACCTGCTTGAGGATTCATCAGGTTTAGAACGACATGAGGGTTAGTAAATAATGACATAATTTTCAGTTTTATTCCTTTCATTATTGGGTTGGGAATCGTTAGAAATGTTCTGGTTCCATTTAAATGAACTATTTTTTTTTTTTTACTATTTTATTGAATGCAGTGTTGCTGGAAGGTAGTAAGTAATGTTGAGTAATGCTAGTTAATCAATCATTATGTGCTTCAAAGTTGATGTTTTTTACACTATCAATAACATTTTGCTTTTTAAGCAGGAATAAGCTGGTTGGCCAAATAGTCCCTTAAAGGCTAATACACTTATTAATTTCCCTAAATTAATGAAATATAAACTGTTATACTTATAACCATGTATACACACCATAAAGCGCCTATTTTACAAATAATAATGCAGTCAGGAGATAGTGTGATGCAATGAGTGGTTTCCACATTTTTAAACATTTAAAATGCATGTAAATAAATATTTTCTATCACTTTGTTTATGACTATTGAAATTACCTGTACTCTAAATAATCTAACCCTCATACTTGCATAACAATAGCAGTCTATTTATTTGGTGGTCCAAGTTTCTGTTATTTGGTTTGTGACATCCTTTACGGGAAACACTGAATCGTCAGAACACTGGCACAAGGCTGCCCACAGCACTTGGTCACGTGTCGCACCAGAACCGTTTTCGGAACTGTAACTTAGAAATTGCTCACGGCTCCGGTTCTTTTAAAAAAACAGAACCGGTTCTGAATAAGAACTAGTTCCCAACCCTATTCATTATGCCTCATTTTGAAACTGCCATATGTTTTCGGAGAGTTCAGATGGCAAGTGTTGTTTTTATACCAATTCCCGTCCCACTGGGATATTCTGGATGTTCTGTCAGCACCCACACAAACACATTCCCTCCTGTCAGGTATTCAGCTCAATGTTTTGGTCTTATCTCAGTGCTCGTTCACAGTATTCCTGTTCGACTGCTGCATGAAACTTCAAAAGGGCCGAGCTTCTCTCCTCAACAATCCAAATACGGCTGTCTGGGCTTTTGTGCCATCGCAGAGCGATTGTGTGGGACACAAAAGGATCCTGAGTGAAAAACATGAACAGTCAGGTGTAGGAACATGTGCCGGTTAAAAAGTTATCTTCAGTCATGCCTCGCCCCTCTTTTTTCTGGCTCTCATCTCTAACTTTTGTAGTCAAGGTCATGTTTGTTCCTTGAGATGAATGCCTTTACTTATTTTTAGACCCTTTGCCTCTAGCTACATGTAGATTTAGAAGATCAAAGACAGAGCGTTCCCCTGCTCTACGGTTTTTGCTAGCTGAGGCAAATCTAGGGGATTGTTAAAGATTTGTTGTTGTAGGTGAAAGTGGCCAGGCTTGGATCTCTTAGTGTTATGGCTGATTAATTGCCTTTGTGATTGATCTTAGTATCTGATGGAGTTCTGGGCCTCCTTCAGAAAGTTTGGGTCACAGTCCTGCTCTTACACTAATTAAAACACTAGTTAAAGATGTTGGTCTGTTTCTGAGAAGGAAGGATAGAGTTGTTCAGTTAAAAATGCTAACTACTAATATATAGCAATATTTTAATTATTTATTAATATTTTTACACCACACACACACACACACACACACACACACACACACACACACACACACACACACATATATATATATATATATAAACATTACACACACACTGATAAAATCTAAATGTGTATATATATATATATATATATATATATATATATATATATATATATATATATATATATATATATATATATATATATATATATGTATATATATTTTTTTAATTGTATGTCAGAACAGAATTTGACTGGTAAAAAGTTTGTTAACAGTTGATGTTGTATTTTCTACCTTGGTTTTTCCCGAGATCTCATTGGGGTCATGTCGTTATTGAGTGTTTAATTGTGGATGCATGTTTCCCCAATTTTACATTTAGATTACCTTTGCTGTCATCTAATGCAGGTTTTAATGTTTTATCATGGTTGAAGCTTGAAGCTTTTTTTGTATTGCCCGAAGTGCTCCAGTTTGTGTTGGATTGACTTGTCTTTACAAATTCAGGGACGGTAGAGTTTGTTAAGGAAGTGAGAGACAGAAAGAAAAGGCCTCCTTTCATTGTTTGGAAGTGTTGTTCTGAAGAACACATGTTGTGTAACACCTGGGTTTGAGTCGTCTTTGTGGACTAGCATGTCACGCTTGTTAACGCTGAGAGGAAACAGAAGTGCAGCACAATGCCAGTCTTAGCATGAGGGCGAAAAAGAAGGATTTTTATTGCTTGTAGGGTCTTGACATGGACAATTATTTTAACAATGAGTCACTTGCCCAATACATGACAGGGTGTACAGAGCAAATATAAACCTCAAGGAAATCAAGGTCACTGACCTGTTTATGTTTATCTCAGATGCACTCATGCACTCGCCTGAATCACTGTGCCAAACTGTATTTGAATAATGTGAAAACATTTGTTGAAGATTAAAGCAGAACAGAACCGTATGTTCAGTGACAGGTGTGTTTTGGCTCTGTTTCTGTGTAATTTGTTTGTTTAAGTGTCAGTTACTAATGAGAAGCACATATTATGCACTGCCTTTCTGAAAGCCAGATTTGATTCTGGTCCTGTATCTGTTTGAATGAGGTCCATGTAAAATATTATTTGCTTGTCCATTCACAAACTTTCCACTGTCACAATGTTTTCTGGGCCTGTTGCAAAAAGGAGAGAGCAGATAGGGTCCAAGCCAACAAACTGAAATTTATTCCATCATTTGAACAATTGTGGGTTTCATTCAGTTTGTGTGTTTTCTAGATGAAATCAGAATTAGGCATTGTGTTATTGTGTTCCTCTCCAAACTTTATTCTGCTTTTATTCATAATAAAATCCCTACATGAACTTCAAGAAGAAAAAAGAAAAAGGTTTTTTTGCTAGCCACTGGCTATGTTCATAATGCATTGGTAACTTCAAGGTGAATCATGTGTAGTGTTTATAATAGTAAGTGAAACATTAGGTTTTTGCAATGTTTCTATATTCGAGTGGCAAATGAAGATAATTCAAAGACAGTAAATCAGGGGTTTTCAAACCGTTGGTCCATGGAAAATGTCTAAATGTCATTCATTAATTAATTCATTCATTCAATGAATGAATGAATCAATGGCTCCATGAGCCTATTTGAATGATTCAGTAAAAGAACTGGCTCATAAGAGTCATTTGTTTATGAATCAACCTGTTCACATTTGTTTAATTGAGATACTATTATAGTTGAAATATTCTGAATTAGATGTTATTTTCACATTTTCCATTTATTTGTTTTAGTTCAAGTTTGAGTAATTTTGTTATTTTTGGTCTTTTTTTAAGGTTTATGTACATTTTATTATTTTTTTTATTTCACTTTTATTTAGTACATCAGTTTAAACTGAAAAAAAAAAATCATTCATCTGCTGTTTGTACTCTCATAAAAAAATAATTTTTGTGTGTGCTGATTCTTTTAAGATTTGTAAAAAATATTTTAGTTAATTTTATGTTTTAAAAAGGGATGCACAATAAATATTGGCACGATATTTAATGCACATCTCATCAGTAGAGATTTACCGCTGATTATAGAACCTGCTTTACTGACGAGATGCGCTTTAATATCGTGCCGATATTTATCGTGCATCCCTGGTTTTATGGTTTTAGTTTACCATAATAACCCTGGTGTGTGGTGGCAATGCAAAAAAAGTAGTTTTTTTTGTGTTATGTTTTCTGTGCTGTGAAGAGTTGTATATTAGTGTGTTATCTTTAACGTAGTCCAAAGTCTCTAAATCACTCCATTGAACGAAGTGTCATTTCCTGTGCACGTGTGTTGGGACAACAGCGCAGGTCTGTTCAATACAGTGCTGCCTCGTTTGCGTTGTGACAGACTGCTGGCAGGGTTTCCCCTCCCGCCTCTGCTCTGTAATTATCTGATAAGGTATGTGGCACAGTGAAAGTTACCCACAATCCCTCCCAACATTCCAGTGTCCTGCTGGTCAGCAGAAAACAGTATGTTCTCTGTGCAGAGCCTCTGAGGGCCACTGACCTCTGTGCCACTCCCTCCATGCTTTAATGAAAGTATCAGTGCTTCAGGAACTATACCTGATCCCTGGTAGACCTCTCACAGCTGATCTTTGTGTCTGTGTGTACCTGTTTTACCTGAGGTTATCTGTCCTCCCACATTCATACTTATTTAAAGTTACGATTAAGGGTTTAGGGTAGGGCTGGGCGATATATCGCATGTGATTGTCAAGCGCATTTCGTCAGTAAAGCCGGTTCCCTGATTACCGCTAAATTGCCATCACCTGCTTTCAAATGGAGCGCCATTTAATAGACAGAGCTGTAGTTCACTGACAAGCTACGCAATATCACGTTCATTATCGAAGGTGATTCATCTGCGATAATGAACGCGATATTGCGTAGCTTGATCAGCGTTTAATTAGCATCATCAGCTGATAGGTTTTTGTTTTTTTTGACTCCCTGGTTTGCTACATTTGTTCAACAGCTCTGTCTAATAATAATATAAATTCAAATGCTAAATACCTTTTTCCCATATCGTTATCTTTCAGTAAATATGCATTTATATTATTTAAAATAGACTTTGAAGGTCTAATAAACATTTAAGGCCACAAATATTGCGGACTACAGCTGGTGCATATTCTGAAATGTGCATTTGTAGGGTGACTTTTATTCTGACAGGACAGCTTGTTAGTTACTGTATCTAATAATAAAAATTAAAATGCTAAAATACCTTATACATATACTGTTGTCCTGCATTTGTGGCAGGACTTTTATTCTGACAACACATTAGTTTACTGTCTTTGTTTAGCAGTTCTGTCTAATAAAAATGTAAACGCTGTAATACTTGTTTGTACACCGTTATTCAGTAAATATGTATTTATATAATTTAAACATGTCTTAAAAGAGCTAATAAAAATTTTACACCTCAAACCAGCAAGAAACGATCTTCCATTTGTGGGCTGAATAGATTCCAGCTAAACCAGATTCTCTTAACCTCTTAAGACCCAAGAAAAAAGTTTTAGGAAAAATTTGTTTTTTCCATGTCTTTACATTGTTTAAAGCATGTCTTTACAATGTTTATCTTTTTTTGAAAAGATATTTCATTCATAAGTTATGCTTATCGGGACTCAATTTCTTAAAAAAAAAAAAATATTAACAAAAAAGACATGAATGAACATGCATCAGCAAAACCAATAGATTTTTAAAATCACCAATACATTTTTAGTTTTCAAGATTTTTTATTATTATTTTTTTTTAACCAAACTTTGTATAAAGATGATTCTCAACTATGTTATAACAGAATGATTCAATATACCATTTTTCTTTCTGAAAAATGTGTGTAAAATGACCATAAACGGGTTTTCTCATTATAATACTATGTATCTATAAACTAAATCTAATTCGCATATTAATGTGTTTTTGGGGCAACATGTAATGAAAAAAGAAGTGTAATAATGGGAGTAGTAATTGACAAGATTTTCATAATAATATATAATATTTCATACAATAGTGAAATATAATTTCTTTCCTATTCATTTGTTATGTCTCCCAAAATACGTAATAAACATGCTTTTAATCCCGGTGTCCTCATAGGAGGACACGTATAATATCACTGTTCTGTTCGTTAAGTTTCATAAAGTAATGTTTTGTTTTGATTTAAAACCCCATAACATTTTCCTAGTCCCGTTTCACACACAATTAAAAAAATTGACAGATTTAAATGATTATTTCAAAATATTATCATTTTCCATGAGAGTGTCACTAAATTAATTTCAGACATTTTTGATGACCAAGGAGAGGGAGTGGTCATGGTCAAACATCCAATCATTTGGTATCTTTGAAAAGGCCTGAATGTGCTCTGTACAGGACATCCAGAATTAAAATTGTGGCATGTACAGTGTCAGAGAAATTCAAAAAATATAATGTATGGTGGACTTAAGTGGATTTCATAAATGGTAGTTCAGATCCTTAATGTGTTTAACATGTTTCACAGTGCTTGTTGCAAATTCAAAAGCAGATAATCAAGGGCATCTGATAGTGTTTCATTAAATTACCTCTAATTTCCTCCAAGGTTTAGCTGACTTTTAGGTACAGAATGACAAATATATGTGCTAGTGTTACACATGAGAGTGATGTTTAAGCTGCTGTAAGTCCAGGGAATGGCGACACAAAGGACTGTACGCTTCACATTACTTCATTCCTTCACTGAAGGCCTGCATGAATGAGACCGATTCGAGGATATCATTTTTCCAATTTCCCAATGTTCACGCTTGACTTCAGCAGAAGAAAATTATACGTCAGTTAACATCAAAATCTTGACAGTCCATTGAAATCGGAGAAAGGGATTTAAAAATTATTGTTTTATTCACAGGAGAAAGAAGTCCAGAGTTGTCAGCTGATTACAAATTTTATTCAGATATTACATATGCTGACCATTTAACAAATATTTGGTGAGAAAAGCCCCATGAATGAAGATAATTCAAAGAGCTTAAATCAGGGGTTTCATGAAAAAAATTAAAATAAAAATATTTACAACAAAGTCATTTAAAAGTATTTATTTGTTTATAGTTAATCAATTGTTTAATTTAATTAATACATTTTAATTTCCGAGCCATAAAACTGCATTGAATTATATTGACTTTAGAGGATTTTTTCTTTTCTTTTTTTGGCAATGTTTAACTTTTAAAAAGTTCTTGTTGTTGTGAGCCCACTTTGCTTTATTTTACTTTAGTTTAGTTTATCTGAAACACTGAGTTTTTTTCTTGTTTGATTGTTTCTTCATTTTTATTTATTCATTTAAAGCCATTAAATTACATGACTTTATTTTTGAGTATTGTTTGAATTTTCAAAATATTGTTTGCTTAATTACCATATAACTGAAAAATCTGGTGCCATAGTTAACTTTAAAAAAAGTTGTTGTGAGCCCTGCTTTGCACTTGGCACTTATTGTGTGATTTTATTTTTATTTATGTAATTTATATAATTGTGCATTAAATTAATATGTTAAATTGACAACCCTAAAACATCCCATCCCAATTGTGGTTTGCGAGGCACTACATGCAGCAGAAGTCCCATGAATGGGATGGTCAGAGTCTGGCTTTCAGGACATTACAGACCCACTGATGCAGAAAGCCCTTCACAAAGACTCTGTCAACAGAAGATAATGGAGTACAAAAGACTTTAATACAGTCACTTAAAGCTACTTTAATGCATCGCTTTGAGGATGAAATGACAGTCCACATGATAGATTAAGGGTTAAGGGCAACTGTATTTTTTTCCCAGAGTTCTGCTTGTGTGCTCTCTTTGTGGGGCATAACAAGGCTTTTCTGACTTAAACACCTCTTTCGGCCTAAGCATGGTTGCATGGGACGGACATAATGTAGATTTTACGCCATTGCTTCCGTCCGGCTCTGTCTTTTTGTCTGTTGATGAATGTGGCTTTTATGCTGGATTTTTGTTGACACTTCCTGCTGGAGGGATTTTCTTGTTGGCTTTCTAACACTTGGCAAGGAGCTGTGTCAATCGCACTTGCCAACGTCCTGCTCCTCTGCTTTTGTGGCTTCTCAAAGGCCTGTGAGGGGACAGACAGGGTGCAACGTTCTCATTTGGACTGCTATGTCACGTTGTTGATGCTAGCGATCGCCCAGTTCTGGATCCTTCTTGTTTTTGTGGAGGAGATGACTGTTGAGTTATGAGGTAATTAGATAGGCATGGCCATCCAGGTTGGTCTTCTGTGTTTTTAACTCTAGGAGAGGGTTGTTTTCCTCATGGATTGTAATATATCCCTTGGTCTGACATGCTGCATTTACTCTGAATGTGCACAGGAAGAAAGACCCACTTTTTTCTTTGCATTTCATGCCAAATGTTGTAACAAGCCACGGCAGATAATTTTAGTTGACTTGCACGAACTGTTTTTAAAGGATAGGCTTGCAGACTTCCACATTCCGTAAAAGAGGAAAGTATGTACAGTGGAATTCGGAATCCTAGTGGAGAAATACAGAATAAGTGATAGAATCTCATCCAAAATTCTAAATTTGACTTTTTACAGAACTGCATTAAAATACATATCAGGAGTTCCAAAAAAAAAAAAAAAAATGTGTTGTGAAGGGAGTCGCCATCCTCCACATTTTAATGGGTTTTTTTCTTTTTTTTTTTCTTTTTTTATTTGCACTAATTTGTATTGTATTTATATTGTATGTTAAGTTTCACAGACCTAAAGTACACAACTTAATTTCTAGATGAGCAACACTAAAAGTATGTTGCAGTTATTAAGTTTATATTTTAATTTTTTTTTATTTTTATAATATTAATAATGTTATTTTTTATATACTATTTGTTAAAAAAGTCAGTAATAACACAATTTTAACTTTCACAAACCTAAAGTGCACAACTTAATTTCTAGATGAACAACACTGAAAGCAGTTCATTAAGTTTATATTTATATATTTTTTTTATTATTTTTTTATCATGCATTATATTATATTTTTAAATATTAATTTCATATACATAATTTAAATTAATTTGTATTTATGCATATATTTAATTATTATTTTTTCATTTTTTTTATATTTTTGTGTTAATAGAATGTTTGTCACTTTTATTTTTCATTTTTTGGATTAAAAACAGTAAGTAATGACACTATTTTAAGTATAGATAGAAACTATTGAAAACTTGTTTTTTTTTTTGCAGTCATTTTGAATGGTTTTCCGTAATGGAATGGACTTGCAGGCTATGGGATGAGTGAACTAGGATTGCCTAAACTGAATCAAGTTTCATGCAGTGCAGAAGGAAAGCACAACTGTGCCACACCTCTGTAATTAAAACACATGTGTCGTGTTGTAATCGTGATCTCTCTTTATAGTCTGAACATGCTGCTCTGTATGTAACGGGATCTGGAGCGTCTGTATTCTCTGATCGCTCTAAGCTTGTGAGGATATCTCACATTCACATGCACAAAGCAATGCATTGTTCATTGGTCAGTTGTGAGTTGAAGCACATCTCTAAGTCTGTGTAATTATGTGCCTTCAGGAACTCAGAATAGGCTGATGAGTGCACGGCATAAGATAGATCACGTGTTTCTGTATTCACTGCATGCTTGTGTGTGCTTGTGTGATTGTGGCTCTGTGATGGGCATTTTGATCCTTTTCTCAACTTGAGTACAGATAAACGACCCTTCCTCTATCCTTGCACTATTTTTGTAATTGTACATTGGCTTTTGTATCACATACTTATTATTTAATATTAAAATTTATATATATATATATATATATATATATATATATATATAATATGTATGTATATATATAAAACAAATATTAAGTATTAATTACATGTTTGTAATATATTATGTTAATTTAAAATTTAAAAAAAAATTAAACTGGAAAAAAATTGAAAACATTTAATGAATTTTAAGAAATATATGTTAATATTTTGAGAAACAATTATTTATTTATTTACGATGGCATGTCAGAGTAAACGTGAGCAGTATTCTCTCAATTGATGTCTGATGAATCAAAACACAAAGGACTGCCAAAAATAATGTCACAGCCCGTCTGACAAAGTTAAAAAGAAAGTCAATAAATGCTTAATGTATAATTGCGTTCTGTACTTATGCTCATTGTGAGTCCATACCTTACTTTTTCTAACACAGGCCATCTGGAGATGATGAAGATATGATCTGTGATAAAAGTATTTGTTTTGATGCAGACATGTGCATGGCTGTTGATGCCAGCCAGACAGATTGTTTGTGTTGTTTTATGACACATATTCAGGTGTTTTACACCTGTGTGCATTTGATCCAACACTTCTGTGAGTGATAAAAGAGCTTATCAGACTATATGAATCTAATGCTCACCTCAAGTCAACAGTCAAATGCTGGTGTGTAAAGGCTTTCTTATTCAGCAGTAAAAGTACATCTACTAAATTGGCTGAATATGAATAAACAAAAGCATAATACAGACAGATAATGCACACTGTGTACTTTGTCAAGTCAACATAATTATCTGGTTGGAAATTACCTTTACCTCTAGTCTGGTTTTAAATAGGCATTCTTTTTCATGTTGGATCATGTGGGGTTTATTTTATTTTATTTTATTTTATTTTTAACTTTAATTTTAATTTTAATTTATTTAATTTAATTTATTTTGAGGCTTTTGGTTTTGTATGGAAGCTGCAAATAAGACCGACAGCTGTTTTAACAGAATTTTTCAAGCATAAGAGGCCAGTATATCCATCACCAGGACTCAGACCGCAAATGCTCAATATCGCATCAGTCAAATAGTTTATGAAGTCTGAATAGTAGCAGTAATAATAATCTTCAATGCAGGAAATCTGCTTTGATAATTTCAGTTAACCAAGTGCCATGTGCATGCTCTAAATGCCCATGGTGTGTTTTTCATAGTACGTGGAAGCAGTTCCGGGCAGATGACGCATCTCTGTCAACACAAAAGTGCATTCTGTGTGAATGGCACCAAGTGATATATTCTACTGATGGTCCTTCACAGAGTGCATCACTCGTGAGCGGTTAATCGCGTGCGCCGACATGCATCATTCTTTTCTCTTTACTGTTAACATTGGCATATTGTCATAAAGTGTCTAATTCTAATGTTTATTATTACATGTTTGGTAATTTTTGTTTTCTAGATTGTGGTTCTTGGATTAGAGTTATTTTCAAATTATTAGATTAAATTTGAAGAATCGCCCCCACCCTACACTAACATAATATACAAATTTTTTGCATCAGGACTGTTATTGCCCCCCAAAATTAAATATATTTTACTATTATTTATATACTGCTCAAGCATTTATTAATATTATTAATCAAATTTTATTGTTATTTTTCATATTTTTATTTTGTTATGTGCCTTTTTATTATTATTAATCTATTAAAATATTTTTATTTGACTTCACTATATTTTTTATTTTATTTTGAATCATTTTATTACGTCAGCTTATATATTTATTTCAGATTTAAGTTTTAAGTTTGTTTTTCGTCTCATCTTAATAATTTATTTTATTTCAACTACATTTGAAAATATATATTTTTTTAAGTATTATTTGTATTAAACAATAAAAACACTGACTTTGCAAACAATTTAACATTTATGTAATTACGTTTAGTGCCGATAATGATGCAGAATCTTCAAAAAAAAAAAAAATCTTTTTTTTTTCTTTTCTCTAATCCAAATGTCAAATGAATTATATTTAATAATTGGTCTTATTGATAATATGTAATTTATCAGTTTAGTTGTATAAGTTTATTTATCCTTAATGTCATCCCTTTAAAGCTAGTTCATGACATCATCCTCCAGGAAGTGGCGTATTTTTGTAGGGAAAATAACAGCAGCTATTAGTGAGTATTAGAAATAGATTTGATTATTGATTTATATTTCTGAGTTTTGTGGTATTAGTTATTGTAGTTTGGTTTACTTTAAAAGTATTCCATCCTGTTTAATACAATTACTGAAATCAGTAATTGTAGAAATGTATTAAGAAAATGAAATTATTGACTTCCTCGTGTAAGCTAAATGTTAATCCCTCTCTGGGCAGAGACAAACATTAGCGTTTTATTGTGTAAGCATTCAAGTTATGAGTGTTAGTATTCAAAGCTCAACAGGTACTTCATGACAGAATTGATCGATGAATTATGTCTGTCAACCAGCAGCATTAACAGTCAGGCATTGACAAGCTGTGGCAAACCTCACTGCTGTTCCATCTACAGCAGTAACGGGGCTAAAAACAGTATCTTGTGTGGTTTAACAATCACAGCTACTGTGTGTGTGTGTGTGCGTGCCAGGCAGTAGCTGATGACACTGAGGTGAGGAGTGACTGAGAGGCAGGCTGTGAAAGCTGATGATTAAATGTTTTTGTTCTGTAATCAGTGAATGAAATCAGGCAGAATCACTCAATACACCTCCATACTGCAGCCTGACCCCACAGTCAACAACACAGACCTGTAAGAATGAACTCGACTGAACAGATTTTAGCAGTTTTTCAGGACCTTCACAATGAGGTGCTTTTGATCTGACAGTTGGGAACACATGCGGTAACTCTGAACTAATTTGCACATTTCTGATGTTAGTGTTTGATTATGCATGTATTAGAACCATTTCCATCTTGTAGTGTGAGTAAAGCTTTTTCATTGGTTCTTCTTAAGACAATAGTACACAAGTCATTGGCCACAAGGTGGAGGTATTGTTAAAACAAGGTACAATCAATTACCATTGTGATGGTCAAGCTGTTGGTCAAGATTCAGAGCCAGTGTAAGTGATTCTACTGAACTGATTCCATTCCATTGGATTGGGTGCAATGACAAGTTTAGACATACACACACATACACAAATAAATATTAATGTACTTCAGTAGATAATAATATATTAAAAGATACTGATATATAATAATTTCATGTAATTATTTAATTGATTTACTTTTTAATGAAAATTTATATAATAAGAGTAATAATAATAATAATAATAATAATAATAATAATGATGATGATACAATAATTAAATAATTAAATGTAGTATTCATTTAATTGATTTTATTATTTAGTTATAATGTATTATTTTTATTATTATTATTATTAATAATAATAATAATAATAATAATAATAATAATAATAATAATAATAATAATAATAAAAATAATTCTTTTGGATAAAACTAACATGTCAGAAAAACAAAAAAAGTATCACTGAGCTGGAAAAAGGTATTTTGTTGAACCACCTTTTGCATTAATTATAGCCTTTATTCTGTTAGGATTTGTCTCTACTAACTTTGCACATCTAGACTTTGCAATATTTGCCCACTCTTCTTTGCAGACCTGCTCAAGTTCAGTTCAATTTGATGATGTCTGTTTGTGGACTCCAGTCTTTAGGTCATTTCACAGATTTTCAGTGCACAAGTCTGGGCTCTAATGAGGCCATGCGAGAACATTAATCTTTTTCTCCTTCAACCACTGTGTGCTCAGTTTTGCTGTGTGCTTTGGGTCATTGTCATGTTGGAAGGTAAACCTTCTTCGCATTGACAACTTTCTGGCAGAGGAGCATTTGAAACATTTGAAATCAAATGTTTTGCCAAGAAATAAATAGATAAATAAATAAGTTTTAATTGGAAAGGTCAGTTTTCTGCAATTCCAGCAACTTTATGAAATGAAAAGTTTTGTGGCATAATAGATGAATACACACACACACACACACACACACACACACACACACACACACACACACACACACACACACACACACACACACACACACACACATATATATATGAATACATACATCATCAAATGGTTAGATTTTCAGTTAAAATCATAATAAATTATCATAACAAAATCTAGTAAATTCCATATGACATCAAACGTCTTGTCAGATTAATAAGTAAATAAATTTTATTTACTAGAATTATATGATTTTAACTGAAAAACTAACCATTTAACTAGAAGTATTTATTTATTTATTATCTGATAAATCTATCTATCTATCTATCTATCTATCTATCTATCTATCTATCTATCTATCTATCTATCTATCTATCTATCTATCTATCTATCTATCTATCTATCTATCTATCTATCTATCTATCTATCTATCTATCTATCTATCATCTCAACTTGCAGCAACACACTGTCTTAGTAACTGTAGAATCTCCTCTTGAAATCCGAATCCATGTGGACACGATGCATGTAAATGTTTGGATGTGTCAGCTGAGCACTGGTGTTTGCTTGTTTGTGCTGCAGTGTGTTGGCATCCCTCGGGAGCTGCTGTCAGTTGTGGCGTGCACTCCTGCCCACAGGACTTCCTGTACAGTTACGAGAGCAGGAGGAGTGTGCCAGGGCTTACTATAGTTAGCCGCAGCAGGCTGTTTTGTTGTCAAGCTGGAATGTTTCCTGTGGGTGAGGACAGTGTGTTTCCTGTGCTGTGTGTTTTCCCATCACGCTCCCTGTCAGCACCAAGGTTCACATACAGCTGACCAGCACTGGGAACAGTCTGTTCTGAGAGAGTGCTTCTATTTATACCCTCCTTCACAGGACTTTGTTGAATTCAAGTCCGCTAAGACATGTGGACACCGTCACACACGCAAACGTTTTTTGTAGTTAACTGAAAGATGACGTGTGTGAATTCAGCGCCACTAGCGGCACCAAATGAAATTGCGAAATTGCTATTTGTTTAAGTAAATATAACAATAATGGCCATCTGCATTCAGCAATACTGATTTTTATTTAATTGTATTATTTATTTGATTTGATTTTATTATTTTATTTTATTTTATTGTTTATTTGATTTGCTTTTATTTAATTTAATTTTTTAATAAAAGTGTAAAAAGAGAAAAATTAGCATGCTGTCAGCTTCGTCCATTGGGTGTTTTTGTTCATTGTGTTTTTATTTTTTTTTAAAGAGTGTCTGTGTTTTTTTTTATAATTAAATTTCATACTTTCAAAAATTAGAGAACATTTGAGTAATCATTGGGATTTTTGTTTGTTTGTTTGTTTTTGCCCATGGCCTCATAAAATCCTTTAGAATAAAAAAAAAAACAACAACAACATTATATTTTAGCTTTGAGTGAGGAACAGACTGAAAGTTGATATTTACTGCTAATCTCCCCCTCAGCACAGCTCAGAATCAAAAGAGTGCACTGATGTGTCAAACCAGGTTTGATGCCATTGACTGCAAATTCCATTGGTTCATATGTATGTCAGAACAGAGTGTGGTGGCCAGTTTGTGTTTGTGTGTGTTGGATGGAGAGAGGGAAGGGTTGGTTGAGGGGGGGGGGTATATGTCTTTTTTTTGTTATGTGAGTTTTGTGTTAATAACTGGGAAGGACTGTTAAGTTTGTGGATGTTGCTTGAAAGCTTTAGCAATTAAAAATCACATCCAAAGTTTGTACAATAACAATATGTTAGCTTGACAAAATCCAACATAATGATACATACTAGGGATGGCCCGATACCGATACTGGCATCGGGTATCGGGTCGATACTGTCCTCATATACTCGTACTCGTACTCATAAAAATGAGCCGATACCACGCACCGATACCACGTGCGTTTTGTGAAACGAATGGCCGCCGCTTTGTCTAGGTGAACGCCATATGAACGTAAAATGTCGGCGGTTTGGGCTCATTTCAAGATAAGGGATGATGACAGCAGCAAGGCAGACTGTAAGTTATGTTCAGCTAAGGTGTCGAGAGGAGGAAAAGAAAGTGCATCGTTTAACACCAGCAATCTAATTAAACATCTGAAGACGCATCATAGTGCTGAATACACACAGTTTAGTCAAGCTAAACAAGCAACTCAGCAGCCAACATTAACACAGGTTTTACAGAAGCGCGAGAAGATGTCCAGAGATAATCCACGGGCACTAAAAATAACATTGGGAATTGTATACTTTATTGCACTTGATGACCAGCCATTGTCGGCTGTTGAAAATAAAGGATTTCGACATCTTCTTGGCATACTGGAGCCGCGATACGAAATTCCGAGTCGCCATCACATTACAACCGCTATGCTACCGAAAGTGTTTCATGATGTGAAAAAGCACGTCAGTGGCCTGTTGCGTGACGTTTCGACCGTCAGTTTTACAACAGATATTTGGTCAAGCAGTGTCTGCCCAATGTCTCTGCTCAGTTTAACTGTACAGTGGATTGCTGACAACTTTACTCTTCGCCAAGCCACCTTACAAGCAAAGCCGTTTCGGGGTTCGCACACCAGTAAAGCCATAGCAGACGCGTTCGATGGGATGCTTCAGACCTGGTGCATTCCGAAAACCTCTGTCCACGTTGTGCTACGAGACAACGCTAAAAATATGATTAAGGGCATGAATGATGCTGGACTCCCCAGCCTACCTTGTGCTGCTCACACTCTCCAGCTGGTGGTCCACGAAGGACTTTTGTCACAGAGAAGTGTTGCTGATGAATTGGCTATCGGACGCAAAATCGTTGGCCATTTTAAACATTCTCCTCTAGCCTACTCCTGCCTCGAAGATATTCAGTTAGAGATTGGTCAGCCTGCAAAACGACTACAGCAGGACGTACAGACCCGCTGGAACAGTACATTTTACATGATCCAGTCCCTGATTGAGCAGAAACGGGCACTAGGAGTTTTTGTGTCCGAACATGAACTCCCTGATAATCTCACGGCTCACCAGTGGGCACTGCTGGAGAAGGTTGTAACTGTTCTGGGTCCGTTTGAGGAGTTAACACGAAAAGTTAGCTCTTCTGAAGCTATGGCAGCAGATGTGATTCCTGCTGTCACTGTATTGCAGCGATTTCTGTCTAGAGAGATCGACGATGACCATGGCATCAAAACTATGAAAGGGACTTTAGCTGCAGCTGTCAGGAGGCGATTTTCTGATGTGGAAGAACAACCCCTCTACAGCTTCGCTACTCTACTCGACCCCAGGTAGGTGTGTGTGTGTGTGTGTGTTTGTTTTTTGTTTTTTTTTTTTTTGTGTGTGTGTGTCTGTCTGTCTGTGTGTCTGTCTGTCTGTCTGTGTGCGTGTGTATCTGTGTGTGTATCTGTGTGCGTGTGTGTGCTAGATAGCGAGTTAAAAGTTGCCAATGTCTTGCTGAAAAGTACATTTTAGTATTTCATTTTCATTAATAAATTATTTGATTAGGCTATGTTATTTTAATAAATACCTATTGTCAGATGCCTCATTTTTTTTCTCCCTCTGTTATAGGTATAAAAATCTTTTTTTCTCTAACACCAATACTGCTGCAAATGCCAAGGAGATGCTAATGCGTGAGCTGTTGAGGTCGTCTAGAGAAGAGGAGAATCATGACCTGCACGAACCTCCTGCCAGAAAACCACGCAGGGACCAGGCAAGCAGCAGCCTGGACAGTATATTTGATGAAATAGCAGATGAGCAAGCACCAGTCTCTCTAAACAGAGCTCAAGTAGGTTCTACTGCACAATTAGAGACATACCTAGGGGAGACCACAATTCCTCGAGAAGACAAACCACTACAATACTGGGCAGTTAACAAAGTGCGGTTCCCTACTCTGGCCAAAATGGCATCCAGATACCTCTCAGCACCATGCAGTAGTGTTGACAGTGAAAGGCTGTTCAGCTCAGTGTCACATATTGTGAATGACGACAGAAACAGAATCACAGCTGATCATGCAGAGATGATTTTGTTCATCAAAAAGAACCTGCCTCTCATTCTCCCAAAAAGTACCTAAGCTAGTTCAGATCACATTGCTGACTGAAATGTTTGTTTAATTGAAACAAGAGAGCTGTCACTGCGCCACATAGTTTAATTGTTGTTTAATTGAAATGTGCAGTAGTTTAATTGAGACTTGCAATAGTTACATTGATGTTTTGTTTAATTGAAATATGTAAGTGTTTCATTGAGACTACACAACAGTTACATTGAAATTGAGTTTAAATTGAAAGCTGGAGACGTTGTCAAACATTTCATTGATATATTGTTGAGTTGACGGTGTTGACTGTACAATACGTTTTATTTATATTTTGTCAGTTGTGAAGACAGTGCCAGTATTGAGGCTTTTTGTTTACACAGAAATATATATAATCATTATTTTTTTATTTGAAATTGCCTACATTTATTATTTTACTCATTATTTATTTTAGACTTGTTAAAACAAGCAGAGAAAATAAAAACAGTCTTCTAACCTGTGTTCTAAAATAGTCTTCTGCCTTCTTTTCTGGTAGCCTGTAATTACTTTCGCGGTAGAAATATCGGTATCGGTACTCGGTATCGGCAAGTACACAAATGTAAATACTCATACTCGTATCGGTTTGGAAAAAAATGGTATCGGGCCATCCCTAATACATACAGTATGAGTGTGTGTGAATTTGACTCATTGAGGCAGGTGCTTGATGTTCTGTCCTCAGGGCATCATGTCACACAGCTTTCGCCAAATGAAAACATGGTCGATGCTCGAGGGAACAGTAAATCTACCTCCTTTAATGGAGGATGTGTTCACACAATGTCCTGTGACAAGTCTGCCCACAGACGTGTTATTTAATACCTGTCAGTGCATAAAAGAAAGCCCTGTCTGTTATATCTCGCCTCTCTCTGTCTCTCTGTCTCCAGACACTATGCATTCACTTTAATTTAGGCCTGAACTAAAC